>NC_142940.1:56519576-56629576 GCF_046866305.1 Octopus bimaculoides
TTATTATTAATATTATTCTTATTTCCAGGAAATGATTATAAAATAATAATAATAATGAATTTATTATGGAATTCATTTTCTTCAGGTATTCTCGGTAAAACATTTTCTCAGATGTATCTTGGCTGTTGCCACTAATACCACTACTACTACTATTACAGGCCAACGCAGAATATTCCACATACACACACACTAAATAACTATGTACCCAGCAGACTCGTATGCTTTCTTCCAGCAAGGTAGTGAGTCTCAGGAGTCTTTTATTCATTGGGACAACATTGAAGGTTTCTTCATGTAGTTGTTAGTTTTATGTATATGCAGTTGTGTGTTAGATATATATTGTATGTTACTAGTTGTACCTGCCCCTCTTTATCATGCATTATTTACTTCTCTGTGTGTGTGTGTATGTAATGATAATATATATAATACAATGTTATATTATATATATTTAAAATGATATGTATAATACAATATATACTATATATGTATACACACACACACACACACACACACATACATATATATATATATATATATATATATATATATATATATATATATATATATATATAATCATTCTTTTGAATGATTATAAACCATGATTTATATAGACTTATTATTTTACAAATATTATTATTCGCAACAAATATTAGGTAATGAACCAGTAGTTCATTGAATATAACTATCCCTTAATGAGGTTAATTTAACCTCTAATTGAATTATAATTTCAATACAATATAATTTTATATCATTATATATATTATACTGTATGTGTGTGTGTGTGTGTGTGAGAGAGAGAGAGAGAGAGAGTCCCAGGGCAGTCCTAAGCAGCTGATAGGTAAATATCCTACTCTACCTATAACAGGGACACACTTGAAGCATGACAAATCTAGGAATTCAGATACTTGAAAGAAATCTACCAGTCTACTTTAAGACTGTTCCTCATCTCTTTTTTTTTTTGTCCTTACTGTAAGCACTCTTCATAACATTATGGAAGGATGTGGCTCCACAGCTGTAGTGAAAGTGACCCGGTAGGAATGTTAAACTCTATAGCAAATGTCTGTGAGAGCAGTAATTCTGAATAGAGATTTACATGGTAGAAATGTGGGATACACTAGCCACAAAGAAGACAACCTAACTAGAAAAGCAGTAATTCTGAATAATATGCATGGAGAGGATGTGGCCTCCGTTTGATACAAGAAAAGTAAATTATCTAAGAAGACAGCCTGGAGCCTGGTGTTGCCATCCGGTTTCACCAGTCCTCAGTCAAATCGTCCAACCCATGCTAGCATGGAAAGCGGACGTTAAACGATGATGATGATGATGATGACAGCAACCCTGAATTAAAACTGATACATTGTAGTAGAGAGGAGACTTTAGTCTTGTCAGACAGTTCCTCTTGTGTGGCTGGTATGATGAATGTACCTGATCCATGCTCTAAAAACGGCTTGTGACAGGAAGTGTATCCAGCTGTAAAAGGCACCCCAAAGACACAATAGTTAGATCAGTGAAAAAACCTAATTGTGTATATAAGGCCAACACTTACTATACTAATATTGCAGATAGTCATGGGATGAATGACTATAGTACAAAGGATTATTATTATTGAGGCGGCTGGCTGGTGGGATTGTTTGCACACTGGACGAAATGCTTAGCGGTATTTTTGTCCGTCTTCACTTAATGCTTGTGTATGAGTCTCCACCTGTTTATTTCAGTACTCCTGGCCATAAGAGTGGACTTTAATATCAGCTGTCCATGATAACTATTGTATATCAATGACCAAATTCTCACATTTGAATCTGTTGAAGTATTGGAGTAAAAATTTTTGAACAGGGAGCAAAGCCGAGAGTCAAAGAGTTATAATGTAAGTTTAGCAAATTTAAAAAGGAAAGAAGACAGGACTCAACTGATAGCACCTGGGAAGGTAGCCCTGTTTGATATGCAGTAAAAGAGATGAGAATTCCATATTGTGTACCCAGTGTACACTTTGGGTAGAAAAAGGTGCAGTGGTGTCACAAGCTGACAGAGAAGGACTTCATGTAGCAAATGTGCAAGAGCTGTTAGTAGTAAGAACACTTCTGGCATAAACTCTTTCAAAGTTTTAGTGTGTTCCCTAGAAATAGATGGTAGTTTGTGTTGCTTTGATAACTTATTTAGCTATGAAACAGGGTGTTGT
This sequence comes from Octopus bimaculoides, assembly GCF_046866305.1. NCBI lineage: Eukaryota > Metazoa > Mollusca > Cephalopoda > Octopoda > Octopodidae > Octopus > Octopus bimaculoides. Next base: position 56,521,750 of record NC_142940.1, read on the forward strand.
GAAAGTATAGTAGAATGGATTAAAAATAATAAATGGATGTATGAAGGCTTTTAACAAAGTGAGGCAAGTATGTTCCATTGGATGTATAATATTAGTGAGCATAAACTGTATAAAACAATTTAGCTAAGAGAAATTGGATATGAAACTAGCAGATACAGTGGCTAAGAAATAAGTCTAAGCTGGTACAGATACGTGATGGGTATGGAGGATGACATTTGGGTTAAAAAATGCCAGGTAATGTAAGTGAAAGAAACCTGCAAGAGATCAAGGAAAATGTGAGAAATGCCCTGTGAGTGGAATTGGTAGATGGAATTTGTATGTAAGCCTGTCAGAAGCTTATACTTCAGTAGTAGACTTTACATCACAACCTGGTCCTTGTGTGCCTTTAGTGGAGCCCACTTTGCTATAAACATTCTCAGGTCTGAAGATAACTTCATTTCACCAGTGTCAAAGGTTCAAAACACAGTTGTGTGTGCTGCTGTCACCCCCTCCTGTAAGTAGTAGAGAAAAAGAAAAGGAACCTCAGTATTTAAGGTACATGAATATATCCATAACTTTTCCAAGCCCTCAAAGGCTTGTATGATAATGTGGCTGATATCCAGTTTGAGTATTGGTAGGATGTTTAAGCCGGACACCATCCACATCTACAAGAAAAATATTAGCGTATGTGATGGTAGTGAGATTTCAGATGGAAGTAGCTCTTGGAAGGAAGGATTGTGTGTATGTTTGGGAGAGGGAATATTTTGTGGGCAACAGGATAAGAATAGAATATGCAGTTTGGTAGTGCAAAAAGAGTTAGTCATTGTAATTGTGACAGAAAAGACAAGGTGGAAACTAGCACAATTGGTATTTGATGGTTGTAATAGGGACTTTTTGGCAGTTAATCATGTTCTTTTTTTTTTTTCATGTGGTAAAAGGTATTTATGTTGGTAACAGCTGTGGCATTCCATCTATATTTACCAGCAGTACTTCAATGTATAATCTATATATATTAAATGGGTAATCTTCCAGTTTCGAGAGGTTAAAAAAGTAAATAAAATACAAGGGAAATAACTGAACTCCTTACCAGTATTATCCGTACTACTTTGTTTATAAATAAATCACGTGATTGTTTATATATAAATCACACACGTGATTGAATATCAGTTTCTTATGAGAAATCGAAAATGCCTTGTGGCAGACCGGCTGCACAACATCTAACCCTAACCCTAACCCTAAACTTTTATAAAAAAAAATTCCGTCGCATGCTGTTTGTAAAAAGAAAAAAACATTTAAAACTTTTATAAAAAAAAAAAAAATTCCGTCGCATGCTGTTTTAGAGAAAAAGTAGTACGGATAATACTGGTAAGTCGTTCAGTTATTTCCCTTGAATATTTTTATTTACTTCTTTTACCTCTCGAAACTGAAAGATTACCTATTAAATGTATCTGTATATATGTTAAGTGAACGATAATATTTTGAAAACAAAAGTGTTTAATATTTTATGTCATATAGATATTTGTGTGTGAATATAATATATATAGATTATACATTTACGATATATAGATAGATTTAATAACACTAGTGCCACATAATAAGCACCCAGTACACTCTGTAAAGCGGTTGACGTTAGGCAGGGCATCCAGCTGTTGAAACCAAGCCAAAACAGACTATGGAACCTAGCCTTTCCAGCTCCCGCCAAACCCATGCCAGCACGGAAAACATACGTTAAATAACGACGGCGGTGATGATGATATTAATGGTGGTTGATTTGATGTCATTTTTGCTTACTTTGTTCTTGCTGGATCCGGTACTACTAAACCAGCGCGGACCCGAACGCGCAGTCACGCGTGGTCGATCCTAACCCTAACCCTAACCACGTATTCATTTGCACACACGGGTTAGGGTTAGGGTTAGGGACAGGGTTAGGGATAGGGTTAGGGTTAGGATCGACCACTCAAGAGTAGCTAGCGCGGACGCGTGACTGCGCGTTCGGGTCCGCGCTGCTTTAGTAGTACCGCTGGATCCTTTGTTAAACTAATGACTACTAATTAATTACGAACGTTAACAATCTGTGTTAAAAAATTCTGCTGAAGTCTAGTTTTCCATTCACCCTTTGATGACGAGTCCCCTTATTCCGTAATTTCAAAATTCCGCTCGCAAAACATTGGTCAGCCCAAAGCTACAGTGAAAAACACTGCCGAAGTGTCGCATCGTGGGACCAAGCCTAGAACCAAGTCATTATGAAGTTCTTAACTACACGGTTATGCTTATACTTGTATTTATTAAATTTACTTTATAGTTCACGTCCTCTTGTAAAACTAACGAAAAGTTCCTCCTGTGAAGTTACACATTCTCAGAAACACGAAATAATTAAATGTTAAATCATCTCTGGTCCAATTTTTACAATGCGAGTTGGCCGCTTATTTTAATTATCAAGGGACGTAACTTAGGAGCTACAGTTCAGTTATTTCCCCTTGGGCTTTCATATTTGTTCTCGCTCACACAAATTGTGATAATTATTTTAAGGTGTCTTCTATCAGTCACCATATTCTTCCGTGTTTAGGCAGTGGAGGTAACGGCGGCAGAAACATTAGTTTTCTGTCGCACTTTTCTGTGTTCAAGTCTCTAGCATGGATGATGGTGATAGGGGTGACGCTTGCCTTCCATCTATGCAGTATTTATTTATATATTTTGTCTGTACAAAAACTGAAATACCACTTCCGTAAAGCTGTTGAAAGAAACTTTGTGCTAAATAATGGAAATTTTAATTCTTCTATCGGACCAAAGTTCTCACAACAATAACAAAAGCAATAAAAAAAATTTGAAAGACCGAAATGTATTATTCTGGATAAGTTCATTAGAGTGTCTGGGGGAGTTATAGTAATTGTATAGTAATAATAATAATAATGAGCTTACTGTATCCAGTGCCTACGTGTATTTTTAATGCTTGTATCTAAAGTAAATTTCAATCGGTTCAACCTTCATTTGGTATGTCAATGATTCCAGATTTGATTTAAAGTAGGAACGAAGTTGATAACCTAGTACAATTTAATCTTAGAAGTTGAAATCTAGTTTCCAATCTGTTTTAGTTATAATAAAAAGAAATTGAATAATAGCGTATTTGATGGTATCAATGACGCACAAGTAATTAGACGCGCTTTAAGTTCAGCAACGCATATTCAGGGCAAAAAAAAGTTTCTAGTGTATTAAAGCTTATGGAAGGCCCAACTTCTCATATAGAACCGGGGGTGGGGTGGGGGTGGGGTGATTAAATAATTTTTTTTTTTTTAGATATCTTTTAGGAAGAAACAAGGGCGTCTTTTATGCCATTAAATAGGGTATATGTTTATTCTTGTAAAATATTTAGAATGTTTCTGTTAAGTAAAACGTTTAAATTCTCTAAACAGTATGGGGGATAATAATGTTTCTATATCGAGAGGTGATCATCATTACAGCTATTATAGGTATTGCTTTTCAAACCTGTATTTTGCAAGGATTATGATGCAAGCTTTAACTTAGATGTGAAATATTCTGTTTGATGATGATGATGATGATGACGGTGATGGTGAAGATGATAATGGAAGTTGCAGCTTGCTCTGTATCATTGTGGTTAGAACTTTGCAGGAATTTTCAGGAATGTAATCTTCCATATGCACTACTACTACTGATTTTCACATTGTGGCACATGGCCAGAAATTTTGAAGAGAGGGGCGTTTAGTTGATTACATCAAAGGCAGTACTCAACTGGTACTTATTTTATCGACCCTGAAAGGATGAAAGTCGACCGACCTCAGTGGAATTTGAACTTTGAATGTTAAGAGCCAGAAGGAATGCTGCTAAGCATTTTGTCCAACTAGCTAACAACTCTACTAGCATTCTGTTTTAATAAAAATAATAATCCTTTCTATTATGGGCACTGAAATTTTGGGGGAGGGGGCCAGTCGATTAGATTGACCCGAGTACACAACTGGTACTTAATTTATTGACACCGAAAGGATGAAAGGCAAAGTTGATCTCAGCGGAATTTGAATTCAGAACATAGCGGCAGACAAAATGCCGCTAAGCATTTTACCCGGTGTGCTAATGATTCTACCAGCTCACCGCCTGAATAATAATAATAATAATAATAATAATAATAATAATAGTGATTATAATGGTGTAAAGTTTTGGCACAAGGCTAGCAATTTTAGGAGTGCAGCTAAGTCATTGACCCTAATGCTCTTATTTTATGAACACCAAAAGGATGAAAGACAAAGTCAACCTCTGCAGGATTTGAACTGGAAAACACAAAGAGATGGTGCAGTTGCTGCAAAGGCATTTGTCTGATGTGCTTATAGTAATGCAAAGTAAAGGGAAGATTTATTTTCAATTAAATACCTTGTTGTATTTCAACATTGTCATCATCATTGCCGACATCATCATCATCATCATCATCATTGTCATGATTAATTAGTAAAAGAACAGTCATCCATACTTCCTCTTACACAACTTAAATGTAGTTTGTCAAAACATTATTCAGTTCTTGTAACTTATTCACAGAAACCTCTTTATGAAGTGTGTGTGTGTGTGTGTGAGATAGAGAGAGAGAGAATTCCTGTATACCTTCCTGGCATTTTTACTTTCTCTTCTGAAAAAGCTGTTAATGTTAAAATGTAAATAACATAGTTTAGTGTGGCATTTTTATCATAATAAACATGGTGGTTACCATTTAGAAATATTTTAGCTGCACACGATAATGCTAACTGCTTAAGTATGGAACCTTAGAATTATTGGGGGAGAAAGGAAATGACAGTAATAATAATAATGGCGGTGGTGATGATGATGATTTAATTAGTAAGCGATAAATATTTTGCCAAGAGATTGAATGTAATGCTTTCAGTGGAGTATGAATTCTTGGTTCTTGTAGAGAAATACAGGTAGCTAATTAAAATTGCTTCCTTCAATTGTAGCACCATGTAACATCGCTATCATCTCTATCCATTTATAATAATAATGGTAATAATAATAATGATCCTTTCTACTAAAAGCACATGGTTTGAAATTTTGGGGGAGGGGACTAGTCAATTACATCGACCCCCTGTATTCAACTAGTACTTAATTTATCAACCCTGAAAGGATGAAAGACAAAGTCAACCTCACTGGAATTTGAACTCAGAATGTGAAGACAGACGAAATAATACTAATGGTTTTTTTCTAATTTTGGCACAATTTTAAGGGTAATTATTAGTCAATTACACTGGCCCCAGTGCTCAAATGGTATTTATTTTATCGGCCTTGAACAGATGAAAGGCAAAGGTGACTTCGGCAGAATTTGAGCCCAGAATGTAACGATGGATGAAATGCCACTAAGCGTTTTGTTTGGCATGCTAACAATTTTGCCAGATCACTGCTTTAGATGATGACGATGATGATGGTGATAATATAATAATAATAATGATGATTATTGTTGTTGTTAATGTTTCTAATATAGACACAAGGCCGGAAATTTGTGTGGAGAGTGTTACTTAATTAGATTTACCAAGTACTTGACTGGTACTTTATTTTATTGACCCTGAAAGGGTGAAAGGTAAGGTCAACTTTACCCTTAAAATTACTGTATATAATTTAGATACAAGGTCAGCAATTTTGAGAGGAGGAGCTAGTCAATTACATTGGACCCAGCACTTGACTGGTACTTTATTTTATTGACCCTGGAGGGATGAAAAGCAAGGCTCCAGCAAGGTTTGAAGTCAGAACATGAAGGGTCAGAACAAACACCATGAAGTATTTTGTCCAACACTGTAATGATTCTGTCAACCCACCACCCTCAAATTGTTTCTAAATTAAGCATAAAGCCAACAGTTTTGAAGCTTAGGGGTTTAGTTCATATCATAACTAGTTTATCAACTTTGATGAGATGAAAAGCAAAATTGTCTTCAGCAGAACTTGAACCCAGAACTGTCAGGCATTTTTTGCCAGCTTGTCTTAATCATAACCATAGTAATAATAATTTTTGTTTTCGCTGCTTCTATAGGTGCAAGGCCTGAAATTTTGGGGGAGTGAGCTAGTCCATTGACCCCAGTGCTCAACTGCTACTTGTTTCTTTGACCCCAAAAGGATGGAAGGCAAAATCAGTCTGATGTTGCCTTACATCCATCCTTTCAGGGTTGATAAAATAAGTACCATTCATGTACTGGGGGTGATGTAATCAACTTACACCCCATTCCATCAAAATTGCTGGTACCAAAAGTAGATAGAATTATTATTATTATTTATTTATTTTTTTAGTCTAGCAAGTATTTGGTGACCCTGTCGGTGCAGGTGCCACTTAAAAAGCACCCAGTTCACACTTAAAGTAGTTGGTGTTTGGAAGGGCATCCAACTGTAAAGACCTTGCCAAAACTGATCTCGCCTGTGCTTGTGCCATGTAAAAAGCATGAAGTCCACTCTGCTGCTAATGACCTAGTAACTGATTAAAATAAATCATTAAGGTTCTGACATAACACAAATATGGTGATTTCGAAGAAATTGTTTACTACTAGTGTAAATACTTCTTTGTTTTTCTATGTCGTAAATTCAAATTTTACCAAGGTCAACTTAGTCTTTACCCCTCTCTTGGTTGGTCAACAAATACTATTAATACACTGCAGTTTGATTCAGTAGACTTTATACACTTTCTTTGCAGTAATTTGACCTCATGCTTAATAAAAAAAGATTATTTTATTATAACCGGAAGAACTTCCTTATTTGTTTCTAATAAGGAAAGGCATGCACATCACAGCAACCTATATAGCTTTAAGATGCCATATTAATCTGTAATGAGTCATTATTTGGTTTAATTTCACTTTTACGAAGCCATAAATGTGATTACAGTAAAAAACTGTTTTAAGATAATTATTTAAACATCGAAGAAAATTCAACAAACGAGAAAAAATCTACACTTTATGTAAAAATGGGAAAAAAATGAAAAACTTAGAGTAAAAACGAACAATAAAAAAAAGGCAAAGGAAGAAATTTCCCTTACTTCCTGTTAACCTTCACATGTAACAGTTAGCAGTAGTTGTATTTAGAATCGGTAAAAATATCTAGAAACTATGAATTATTTCTAAAAATGTTGCTTAACTTTCGCCAAGACTAGAACTTGTAACCATTAACAAATTCAACAGTTAAGAATTAATTCACACACACATTGACAACAACAACAACAACAAAACCCAACCAAACTTTCGACAAAAAGGTATCTCCCCCCCCCCTCCATGTTTTAACATTTATTTTTGTATCATTTCTTTCGGGGTGTGTGGAGATTAGAAGATTTATCTTTTTTCTCAATTACTGTCAGAAAATGCATAACACCGATGCTAATGCACATATACATACTCCATTTTGTTACACACACACTCACATACTCTCTCTTTCTCTCTCTCTCTCTCTCATGGGCACATGCACACATTCTTTCATACTACTTAGTCAGACACACAGAGGAATATATATATATATATATATATATATATATATATATATATATATATATATATATATATATATATCCTGTTCTTTCTCTGTCCCCCCCTACCTTTTTCTTTCTTTCCTCCCTCTCCCTCCCTCCCTCTCTCTCTCTCTCTCTCTCTCTCTCTCTCTCCCATACACACGTAGACACGCGCACACAGACCATCCTAAGAGATTTCAGCTGTTGTTATTGAAGCCACATGTAAGGTCCAGTTTGCCGACTGCCATTCTGCGAAAAACGTCTGTATTAAAATAGATGGAACACCCAAAACTTACCTTCTCACTTCCCCGCCCCCCACCCTGCCTCCACAAAATACTCCCTGAGTGCAGATAAATTCATTAATTACACAAAAAAAAACCCCAAAACACAAACAAACAAAAACAAAAAAAAACTGATAAACTTTTATAAAACTTTTGGACAAAGGTGTGTATGTAGGTATTTACCTTGTTCAGCAGACTCATTATTGATTCTACTGACAGCTTGTTCAAATCTGGTGTAGAAATGGTGAGCGCAGCCCTCCATGCTGTGTGCCATACATGCACACACATACACACACACACTCACATATACAAACGTGTGTATGTGAGAGAAAGAGAGAGAGAGAAAGTGAGCGTGTGTGCATGTATACATACATACATACATATATATATATATATATATATATATATATATATATATATATATATATATATATATATATAGAGCTAGATAGATAGATAAATGTGTGTACACACATGGGTTCCTATTTGTGTGTGTATATGTATGTATACATATCCACACATACACACTCACATATATATATATGTGTGTGTGTGTGTGTATACGTGGCATTGTGCTGCGTTTGAAGCCTGATTTCCTGCACTGTTCCTCTGAATAGTATTACTCTCTCTGTCCTTTCATGTGTTTCTGTGAGGACATTGCCCCATCTAACTGTAGTAGATATTTCACACTAGCTAGCTGCTGTCCCATTGAACTACTTTGTCACTGCTATTTATTTTAGCACTGCACACACACACACACTCACACTCACACACACACACACACACACACACACACACATCAACCGACCAACCAACAAAATATTTCTTGCCTGTTTCCTATTGCCATCACATCATATACATGCAGACATCCCACACTCACCCATTCTCTCACACTCACTCAATCTCTCTCTCTCTTTCTCCATATAATTGTTGAAGTGTTGGAATATAATTGTGTGTGTGTGTGTGAGCTACCACTTCATATCATTAGTGGTTGTACACTCTGTACAAATAATAGCACCAAAAGCCTTCTATCTATCAGATAACACAGGCAGGTTTTACTGTTCTCGTAGTGTTTGCTTCTTTTAGCTTCTAATTGTTTCAGTCATTAGACTATGCTGGGGCATAGCGTTGAAGAATTTTTGGCCAAATGAATTGACCTCTAGTACTTATTCAATGTCTCTACTGCCAAACCGTTAAATTATGAAGACACCAACACACCAACACCAGTTGACAAACACAGATACACACACACACACACACACACACACAGAACAGGTTTCTTTGTTTCCATCTACCGAATCTACCCCCAATGCTTTGGTAGAAGACACTTGCTTAAGGTTAACATGGAATGGGACTTGAACCCTGAACCATGTGGTTGGACAGCAAACTTCTTACTACAGAGCCATCTCTGTATGTTTGTGTGTGTGTGTGTGTGTGTGTCTGTGTAGGTGCACGTATGGCGTTGTGGTTCAGAAGTTCAGTCTGTTACTATCTGGTTCTGGGTTCAATCCTACTGTACAGGAGCCTCTTTTGTATATGTGTATATATATCTGTGTGTGTGGGTGATTGTTTATGTCAAAAATGATACCTTATTATTTTTTTACTATAAATAGAAGTTATCAGTCTGAAATAAGTACTTGGCTTCATATGAATGTCTAAAACTCTGGAAAGTGATGCCCCAGCATGACTACAGCCCAATACCTGAAATCAGTAAAAGATACTGCTCCTCCACCTCTCTCTCTCTCTCTCTTTCTAATCTCAAGTTGATATTACCAAGAACCAACATGCTAAATCTCATCCATTTTAATCCATTTGAAAACCAACCATCCCATCATTTTATAGGCACTGTTACTGTCTTTTATCTTTAAAATTTTTACTTTGCTTTCATTTTCATAAGATGCAGCTAAATACTGGCAACATTTTGTAAAACTTTTGGAAGATTGCTTCTGAATAGTTAAGGGAAAAAATAGCAGGGCCTGTGACTTTTGTAGGTCCTTGCAGATTGGTAAGAATGACGCAAATAATGCCCATCCTGAATATTTGCAGGTTATACATGCTGAATAAACTTGGGTCACATCTGGTGTGCAAGTTCTCAGCAAAGTGGACTCTGCTAAAGATGCTAAAGTTTATGGACAAACATAAAAATTTAACCTGAAACTGACAAATAGACGTTTTTAAAAAGATTAAATAATAACTATACTGTAGACCCCAAGGTTCAAAAACAGCAAAAAAAAAAAAAAAAAAAAGATAAAAATCCTCTTACCCTCCGAGGTCTCATCAATCACTTAATTCCAACAGTTGTAATAGAACTGTATCAGTAACCAATTTGCAGAAGTGCACTGAAGATTTTTGATACCAAAAACTAAATCTAAAATAAATACCACAGCTTTATGTGTGTTCTTTAAATGTCTAAAATGGCTCTTCCACAGTGTAATTGCTTCGGTTTCAATATAATGGTTTGAGATCAAGTTGCTTGCCAACAACTGTGAAATAAACTGTATTATTAACACTGCAGTTCTATGGCTTTCAAATTTGTTAAATTTAATCAATACAATGTTTCAAAATAACCTCAAGCACCTCTTTAATACACACACGCATGCACACACACACACACACACACACACACACACACACACACACACACACACACAGAGTCCTTGTCTTGTGAATGTATTTATTTGGTAATTGAAAATGAGCAGATCCGTACCGTACATGTGCACGTATGCGCATGTGTGTGTGTTTGTTTTTCATTTCTTGATGATTAGTGTTGGTTTGTTTGCATCTCTGAATAATAGCAGTCGAGCAAAAAGAAAACTAAACATAAATGTAAGAACTGGAGCGGGGTTGATGCCAGTGCCTCCTGACTGACTCCTGTGCCAGTGGCATGTAAAAAACACCATTTGAGCATGGTCATTGCCAGTACCCCCTGACTGGCTCCCATGCCAGTGGCACGTAAAAAGCACCATTCCAGTGTGGTCAATGCCAGCGGCACATAAAAAGCACCCACTACACTTGGAGTGGTTGGTGTTAGGAAGGGCATCCAGCTGTAGAAACCTTGCCAGATCAGATTGGAGCCTGGTGCAGCCTCCTTGCTTGCCAGTCCTCAATCAAACCGTCCAACCCATGCCAGTATGGAAAGCAGACGTTAAAAGATGATGATGATGATGATGACTCCCTTCTGACTTATATATGACTCTCTATCCACACACACAAAGCTGCTAAACATTAGAACTCTCTTCTTTGTCTGTCACCACTGATCAGTTCATTTTATTTTGGTTTTAAATGTCAGCGAAATGTATATTTGTGATATTTTTGTATTTCTCCCTCTTCACTAGTGACACACCGGTGGCCTTCATGGCTTGCCTTTACATGAACTTCTACTGGAAAACTGCATATAATTGACTCTGCCTCTGGCTGACATTTTATTGTTTGTTGTTGCTATGGAGACAATATAGAACACCACCCTTTTAGGGAGCAGTAAACAAAGACAGTGCTTGTTGCTGGTTACAGAAATTGTTATGAAACTCAGTGGAAGGTCAATTGAGTTTGGTCAAACAACAGAGACTCAACATTATTTGTTTGATCTCTTCTGGAATAAATTAGAGACAATCGTTAGCAGTCAGCACTGATCTGTGTCAGGAGATGGCTGCACAATTAATGTATGAAGCTAATGAGAGTACAAGTTTCGCATCTACCAAAAAAGGTGGGTTGTATGTATGAAGATTCTCTTCTTGAGTTGATGAAAGAGGTAGATCTAGGTATTTTTTATATCATTGAGAGGAGTTTCTCAGGTAAGACTTTCATGTCTTTCTTCAAGAATGCTTTGTTCTGAATAATCTGGAGTTAATGAGATGAGAAACTTGTTTGAGAACCTTGCAATCATGTCTTGACCAGCTTGGCCTTGAGCTGTTGCTTTATTTTGTTGCATTCAGTCTCTGCTCTTGAGAGAAGGGCCTAAGTATATGGGATTTAATCTAATAGCAAAGCAGTATTGTTAACAAAATCGACTAAGTGTTACCAGACCAACCATTCTAGACTTTCTTGGTGAAATTGTAAAGTTCAGTTTCTAATATCTAGGACTAAGTTATCTATGTCCTTATTTTAAAAAAATAGTTGGGTTAGATTTAAGAAAGATTTAACAGCTCTGTCAGGCCAGATGATCACATAGTGGCCCCCCTCTAGTTGGCTTGAAACATGTTCTGTGAAGAGAAGAAAATGTAGTGTTTGATGAGTTGGATTGCTTTGTCAAGTTGCCTATTTTGTCATGCTGCAGCAATCTGTATCCATTTGTTATATACTCTTTAGAGTAGTAGATGTTGCACTGTAGCATTGTTTAACTCTGTCTTAATGGGAGAGCTAGAATGAAGGTGGGTCAAGTGAGTGTTTTAAGAGGAGCTGACCATTGAAGGGTTTCAAATTCAAATCAAGTGACATTGTATAGCCTTCATTCTTGGGGGACAATAACAACGACTAATAGTTACTAGGTGTTACTGGAGACGGTGCTGGTGACTGTTGGGAGCAGTGAGGAAGTAGACACCCTTAAACACAAGTTCTGTAGTCATTAGAGGTGTACAGTGTATACCTTACATATAAATTATGCATACATCCATACTTGCATGCATTTATACAATGAAAGCATATGTAAAATTCAACGATGATAATAATGATGGTGTGTGTGTGTGTTTGCACACACTTCCAGTATATGCATGTCTGTGTAAACTAGTGTTGTCCCTTTATGTCAAATCAGTAACCTAGCCAGTCAATAAATAGAGATCAATAAAATACTAAACAGAACTAAGTACTGGAGTGGATATGATTGGTTAAAAGCTTTCAAGATGCTGCTTCAGCAGGGTAGCAGCTCAGTAAGTCGTTTCCTGGACTAGATTCATTCATTCATTCATTCATTAAGATGATTCTTTTTTTTTTCTAGTGTAAGATTAACTAAATAAAATTTCTACATTTACTACATCAAAGAATGTTAATACCCACTTTAATATATGTACAAATCAACAGTTGAGGGTTTTCATCTTTTGTTTTCAATTTCCAGTCTCACAAAACCATTATAAGTCATTCAGTGTCACGTCACTTTGTTATCTGCCTTAATCTTTTTAACTTGCAATCACTTAACCCATGCTTAGATTCACACACACACACACACACACACACACACACACACACACACACACACACACACAGTAGTTGGGAGAAGGTGCAGATGGTGTATATTTTAACCCTTCTAAAATATGTTATTAAGCAGAGTTCAAAAGAACTACATATGATGAAGATTATTATAATATAACCGAACAAATCCTCACCTAGTCTTGGAATTTAGAATGGCATTCCTAGGCTGCTTGCCAAAATTACTACCAGCTACACTTTTTCATTTTTGTAATTCTTACATTATTATTATTATTATTATTATTAAGACTGAATTTGCAGAATTGTTAGCACATTGGACAAAATGCTTAACAGCATTTCTTCTGGTTCTTTATGTTCTGAGTTCAAATCCCACTGAGGTCAACTTTGCCTGTCATCCTGGTTTCAATAAAGTACCAGTCAAGTATTTGGGTTGATGTAATCAACTTGCTCCCCCACCGTCACCATCAAAATTGCTGGCCTTGTGCCAAAATTAAAAAGAATAATTACCACCTGACTGGCACCCGTGCTGGTGGCACGTAAAAAACACATTCAAGCATGACCGATGCCAATGCCGCTGGACTGACTCCTGTGTTGGTGGCATGTAAAAAACACCATTCGAGTATGGTCGATGCCAGTGCCACCTGACTAGCCCCCATGCTGGTGGCATGTAAAAAGTACTCACTACAATCTCGGAGTGGTTGGCATTAGGAAGAGCATCCAGCTGTAGAAGTCTTGCCAAATAAAATTGGAGCCTGGTGCAGCCTCCTTGCTTGCCAGTCCTCAGTTAAACTGTCCAACCCATGCCAGCATGGAAAGTGGATGTCAAACGATGATGATGATGATTATTGGGATTGTTAGGATTGGCAAAACCATTGAAGTGTTGGACAAAATGCCTTGTGGTATTTAGTTACAACTTTTAATGACTTGAGTTCAAATCCTGCACCCTCTAGTGTTGCTTATATAAAATACCAGTCAAGTACTGGAGTTGATGGTATTAACTTCACTCCTCACCTCATCAAAATTGCTGGCTTCTTGCCTAAATTACAAGCAATCATTATTAGGGTGGAGATTGGCAGAATTGTTAGAACTTTGGATAAACTACACTGTGATGTTTTTTCTAACTCTATACTCTGAGTTCAAATCCTGCCAAAGCTACTTCTGTATTTTGTTCTTCTAGAGTTCATTGTCATCATATGTCTGTTTTTCATGCTGACATGGGTTAAATGGTTTGACAGGAGCTGGAAAACTAGTGGGATGCACCAGGCTCCAGGTGTCTGTCCTGGCATGGTTTCTATGGCTGAATATCCTTCCTAACGTCAACCGTTTTTCAGAGTGTACTGGGTTCCTTTTTACATGGCACCAGCACTGGCACTCCCTCGATGCTGCTGGCACGGGTGCTTATTATGTGGCACCAGCATGGATGCTTATTACGTCCTGCTGGCATGGGTGCTTTTAATGTGGCACCGGCACAGGGTTAATAAAGTAATGTAACTTTCAAGCACCAGTGTTGATTTAATTAAAAAAACATTTCTGCACAAATCCTGGCCTTCTGCCCAAATTTTTGTTTTAGTAGTTTCATATTTATTGCATGCTCACAGAGCACAGCTTTGTATTCCTTTGATACCTGCACTATTTAAAAAAATTTTTTTTTTATTATATTTTGTTGTACTAGCAGTACTTTGTGTAATATGTGTGCAGTGCCTAGTCATGCTATTTTCTGGATGTTGTGTATATTTTTGGTATGTTTTAGGTTCTGATTCATCTTTCTTTTATTTTTTCCAGTCTTTGGACTGGTTATCTGTATTTCCAGATCTTTAGACCTGAGTAATTGCCTCGTTTTCTGTAGAGATACATTGTCTGTGGGGACAGATACTTTGATTAGGACGTATTTCCTCTCCCTGTGGTTTCTATTAACATTATCTTGCTCATTAGTCTTGATTTCCCTGTCTGTGGATTGGCATGTCCCAGAATATATATATATGCACTTCAATTTTCTGATGGTATTTTGTTATTATTCTAGCATAACTCCCCATGTATTAAAGCCCCAACTCACACATTTTCTTTTCGTGCAGCCAGAACATGGTAAATTTTTTCTTCACAGTCCCCTCATATTCTGCAGTTACTTAATGCTTTCTGCATCATTACATATTGTTAAGGGCTTTTCTTAACTTTGTTTTAGCATGACCCCCTGTTACTCTATTTTAGCTTAGTTTTAAGCTTTTATGCAGTGTCTGTTGTTTCTTCTTTCCTGTTACTCTTATTTCAATTTGTATTTGTTGCTTCCTTTGAAGACAGAAAATGGATTTTTGTTTTGTCTATGTTTTGTCTTAATTTACATTAGCTTGCCGTGAAGGCATGTGGCTTAACTCTTTCGTTACTGTATTTATTTTGAGATGCTCTGTGTTTCTTTCAATTGCTTTAAATATAACAAAGAATTTTGTAAAATAACTTGGTTATCATTCAACTAGTGTTAGGAACATAAATTGTAACTAAGGCTTGGTGGAAGATTTTAATTCAAAATTTATTTAAACAAGACATTTGTACAACAAATGCTAGGATGATATAAACACTTAACAGTTTGTCTTGCATAGCATAATAGCATATATTTGAATATTTAAATGAAAATACCTTTTGTTTTTTCTGTTTTAAAAGTTCTTAAATTATGTGACATTGAATTTTGTGGCTTTATTAATATTGTCGATAACTGCATTATGTTAATGAAAATTTTTTTTGAGAGGAAAAAGAAAAAAATTTTCTTTATATTCATATGTAGTTTGAATTGTGTGATTAGATCAATGAAAATAATTAATGCTTATTCATCATTATACTCATCTTTAAAGTGTCACCATCACGTGTGTGTGTGTGTGTGTGTGTGTGTGTGTGTGTAACACAGAATGCACCATTTAGTTGTTTGTCTTACATGACTATATTTACTGAAGTGAGGTTATATTAACTCTTATTTAATGTTATCACCGATATGATGATTGTCATCACCACTATCACAAGTATAATCACCACCGTCTCCACTGGTATGACCATTATTATCAACATCATCACCACCACCACCACTACTGCCAGCACCACTGCCTCTACTCTCCGCATCACCATCTCTGCTGCCACACTCATCATTCTCATTGCCACCATCACTATGATTAATAATTTATTTTTATGAAAAACAGACTGTTATTTTCTATATCTTGTGCATATGTACATACACACTCACACACTCACATGCACATTTGTGCTTGCACATATCCACATATTATGTACGAAGTATGAGCAAGTTAATTTGTATGACATTTCATTCACCACCCTCGCCACATTAACGCAACTGGTGCATTGGTACCAATTGGTATTTATTTTTGACCTTCCTTTACTCTCGCAAATAGAGGCACTATTTAACCTTCAAGATCATAATAACGGTGATGGTAGTGACTGGTTTAACTGCTTCAAGTAAGAGCTGAATGTTTTCACTGGAGTGGTACTTGACTATTTAGGAGACTGATATGAGTAGACCTTCATGGAATGGTACCTGATTATTTAGCTAACTGATTGCATAGAGCTTCAGTGGTGTGGTACTCGGTTGTTTTGGATAGAGACTGAATGTCGCTTTAGTGGGACTTTATCGCATTGGCAAATACTATAGAAATATACTGATTAAGTGGGATTTAATCAGTTATTTTTAGTTTCTGTTGAAACTATGGCTAGCTTAATTATAATTATTTCAGATGTGCCTTGGTTCAAATCTGGTATCTATAGGATATATTAATGGCATTGAGAGGCCCATGGCACAGCAGTAACCCCCTCAAAGAGGATTTTTGTAACTGAATGCTCTAGAAGTATGTTGTGCATCATCAAGTAGGTTAAGCACATGGCTTAGTGGTTAGGGTATCCAGTTCGCGATCATAGGGTTGTAAGTTTGATTCCCAGCAGCACATTGTATCCTTGAGCAAGACACTCCATTTCACATTGCTCCAGTCCTCTCAGCTGGCGAAAGTGAGTAGTACCTGTAATTCAAAGGGCCGGCCTTGTCACATTCTGTGTCATGCTGAATCTTTCTGAGAACTGTGTTAAGTGTATGCATGTCTGTGGAGTACTCAGCCATTTGCATGTTAATTTCTCGAGCAGGCTGTTCTGTTGATAGGGATCAACTTGAACTCAACGTGGGCGTAACCAACAAAGTGCCTATTTAATAAACTGAATAGACTGTTGTTAGTGCTTGTTGTATATCAAGACCCTTAACGTATATCAGATACAATTTACTGCAAGCAGTATATCAAGCACTCTGTTGCAACTGTGTTATGTAACATACGTGCTATTATATTATTATAGTATGTCAGTTGTTTTACTGATGTCCAAAGATAATGTGAATGTAGGTTACTAGTTGAGTATCAGGTTAGACCTGGTCCAGTACACTTCTGTTCAAAAGTGTTCCAGCTGTAACACATTATCCAATGTAACTTTTATTGCTTTTTTTTTTTAAGCTGGAGGGGTGTGATTTGAAAGAGATTTGCCTGCTATCTCTAGCAGCTTGATTAACTGCACAGAGGCTCTATCATTGGCTGATATTTGGCTAGAAGTTCTTAGTTGAAAATATCTGATTGGTTTTGTTCTGAATCTCATTGATTTTAGGACTGGTGCTTATTTACAGTTTCTGTGATATAAAGTGGATCTGAGAGAGATCTTTTTTTGGATAAGATGCTGCTTTGTCACTGACAAGATTCTTCGTTGAAGGAAGAATTGAACTTGTTGTTGCAAACAGCTGAATTGCTCATCAATTTTATAGTGTTGTTGCAAGCTGCAGTGATGAATTGTATCACTTTGTGGTACCTATTTAGGGTACGGTAAAGGATATCATGGCACCTATTTAGAACTAGGTGAACTGTTGTACTTCTTTAGAATTGTTTTAGAACCACAATGTTCTATAAAACAAAGAACTGGGTGAATTCAACCAGTGAAGAGAATATGAAATTCTAAGCTTTTTACTGTTTGTTAGGTACACTGTCAAAAATGTCTTTTACAACAATATCTGCTTTATTATCTATGAATTTCTTGTACATTTACACATCACAGCTTTGTTAGTTTTTCATATCAATTTCTGGTTTGTACTTACCCATTTCCATGCCACAATTTCAGTTCTGTGGCTTCACACCATATCTAATTTCTTAGCATTCAGATTACTCTGTCCAATGTCATACTGATTTATCTACATTGTTTTGAATTGATCACTCATTAATCTCATAGCTTTGAGATTTCGATGTTGCGATTGTTTATTTTTTAGAGTGACATTATAAAGTAAGTGTGAGAGGCTGGTTCTAATCAGTTTGAACACAAAAACAGGTAGAGTATTTGGGCCTGATATCGCCAGTTAAAATGCTAAAGGGTTAAAACCTACATGTATAGGGATTTTCTTATCAAATTCCCTCTCTGTTACCAAATTGTATCTAAGTTGTTAATCCTGTTGTTCACCCCACACCCGTATTACTGGTAGAAGACAAACAGACACTGAGAGGATCACTGTATATATTTATTTTTTCTCTTTCTGTTGCAGTGCGATGCGCATTCTTCTGTCCAAGCTTCCTCGGCCATGGATCGTTGATGAGAAGAAAGATGATGGTTACACAGCATTGCACTTGGCAGCACTTAATAATCATGTGGAGGTGGCTGAGCTGCTTGTCGATCAGGTGAGTTGCGAACTGCTTGTACTTTCGATTGGCTGATTGGTAACACTGGAAGGAAGTGGTTGAGAGGTCATAGAAAGATGAGAAAAGAACAGAATGAGTGGAGATGAGAGAGAGAGAGAGAGTGATGGTTTTGTAATGATGGACATCATTACGACAATTAATGTTCCAGTTGATTCGATCAATGGAATGATGATGATGATGATGACGAACAGCCTGTTTGTGAAATTAATGTGCAAGTGGCTGAGCGCTCCACAGACATGCGTACCCTTAATGTACTTCTCGGGGAGATTCAGCAGGATATAAAATGTAACATGGTTGGCCCTTTTGAATTACAGGTAAATTATTACAGGTAATTTATTACAGGTAAATTATAATATATATTGAGGAAAGGCAGGTATTTCGTCTGTCTTTACATTCTGAGTTTAAATTCCGTCGACATCGACTTTGCTTTTCACCCTTTCAGGGTCAATCTAATCGACTGGCCCCCCCCCCCCCCTCCCCCCAAATTTCGGACCTTGTGGAAAAAAATATATACTGAGAAGTACAACAGAAGTCACCAGACTCACCCAGAAAAAGAGGAAGTTCACAGGTAGTTCACAGGAATTTTTCCTGCTAAAGTTTGTTGAAGTGTATGGAGGTTTTGAATCTATATAGCTTTGTTATCAGCATTTTCTGCATGGTGAGATTATATGTGACTAACAAAAAACCGTCAGTGTACCCCTCTCATAACAGACTAACTGGCTCTTGCGTCATCATAACATATAAAAGCACTTGTTTGGAGTGTTGCATTTCTCCCAGTGCCACGTCTTGATTGTTGAAGATGGTTAGATTATCTCAGCTGTTCTGGGTGGGTGTCATATATTGACCCTATGTAGACAGTCTTGCAGCTGCTTCTACACTAAAGTTGATGGAATCATTTTGACAAGATACAGAGCAGCCTTATTCTTCTTATAAGGCTGTTTTGATTTTGATTCTGTAAAAATAAACGAATAAAAAATTTTAATCTTAATTTCAGTAAATAAAATGATGATGATGATGATGATGATCCTTTCTACTATAGGCAACAAGGTTTAAAATTTTTTTTTTGGGGGGGGGGTGCAGGAGGTGAGTCAATTATATCAACCCTGGTGCTTGACTGGTTCTTACTTTTTCAATTGACTGGTTCTTACTTTTTCAATTGCCAGTCACGAGGCCAAACATCCCTGGAAGTTCCATCCGAATCCATCCAGCAGTTCTTAAGATATGTTGTCCATGGACAAGCAAACAGACAAACACAACTGAAAACAACACCTCCACCTTCACTAAGGTGGAGGTAGTAATAATAATAATAAGTTTCAAACTTTGGTATAAGGCTAGCAATTTTTTAGTGAAAAGGGACCAGGTGATTATATTGACATCATTACTTGACTGGTACTTTACTTCATTGGCACCGAAAGGATGAAAGACAAAGTTGGCCTCAGCGACATTTGAACTTAGAATATAAAGAACCGGAAGAAATGCCACTATGCATTTTATCCAGCATGCTAACAATACTGCCAGCTCACTGCCTTATATGGTTTCAAATTTTGGCACAAGGCCAGCAATTTAGAAAAGGAGCTTTGTGAATTACATTGACCCTAGCACTTCGCTGGTACTTATTTTAACTTCCAGAAGAATGAATCACAAAATTGGCCTTAACTGTATTGAGCACTCTTTTAGCTTCATTGTAATTCACATTAGTTTGAACACATAATCAAAGTCTTTTTTTCAAATCACTATATTATAATACACGTGACACTCACTTGAAGTATTTTCACCCAGTAATGCGACATTATGACTACAAAGGAGGCTGATATTCTTCATCAGTGTCACTACTTTCCCCTCAAGTTCAATATATTTACTGATCATCTCTAAATCTTGCTTTGCTGATGAAATCTAAAATTAGGACATGCCTGTTATTTCTACCAATTAGCTTTAAAGAAAAGGTCCTTTCTTAATTTCATTGTCTTTATTGTCCCTAATATTATGTTAGCTGATATTGTTGGAATTATCTCATGTTTTTGGATTTTGAACATCTATATAGAGGAAGTTTTATCTTGTAATTTGTGGGCATAGTCTCAGTTAATTGAAGTTTTGCAACTCTGTTTGACTTGTGTGAATCTGCACTGTATATGTGTATGTAATATATAGAATGCTCCACTGAAGAATTTGCCCTCAGCCCTATTATTGTGTGTGTGTGTTATATACATGCACACACACACACACACACACACACACACATGCAAAGTGTGGTGTACTGAGTAAGTAATCTATAAGGATAGAACTAGTAACCAAGGCAACACAAACACATGCATGCATGCATGCACACAACACACACACACACACACATGCATGCATGCGGGTGTTGGTGGGTGTAAGGGGTGTCAGATTGCATAGCATCTTTAATATCCATATGTGGCCCCTTTTCTGGTTAAACATTTGGGGGGATCCTTTGCTTTAGAAGACCTACAGGGTTCAGCAGGGAAGGGTGAGAGAGAGAGAGAGAGAGAGAGAGAGAAAGAGGAGTGCCTATCTTTTAATTAACTCTCAAGTCAATCTCTGCTCCCCTTCTTCCCCCCATCCCCCACTGTCTGTGTAAAATGTTTAGGATCCTCTGCCCCCCCCCCCCCCCCTGCCACCAACATAATCTTCTCACCTCATCCTTTGCTATTTTCGTACCAGTTCTTTCTCTCTGGTCTTGTACACCTTATCTCTCCCCTCCTCCCCTACCATCCAACACTCATTACTTCTCAGCACTGCCTCCCAGACCTTTTCCTCTCCATCCACAGCCTCACATCACCCCCCTCATATCACCCAGCCTCACCACACAATCTTCTCACCACATACCTCACTGTCTACCTCTCCTTTTTTATCCTACCATCCCCCACATCTCTACCCTAAATCTTCACTCCCCACACCCTGACTCAGTATATCTCAACTTACCACCACCATCCATCCAGTCTACTGCCACTATCATAGTCACAGTTATCATGGTCACCACTGTTACTATGACTATTACCAAACTCACCACCACCACCACCACCACCATCGCTAATACACCATTACAACTAGCACCACCTCCACCACCTATGTACCCAAACACCTCCTCATCCCACGCTACCAAAATAACTGTTGCCAACATTAGTTAGATAAGTGACCAGCTGGCAACAGGAAACTTGGTTTATAATGTGTGTGTGTGTGTGTGTGTGTGTGTGTGTGTGTGTGTTTGTGTAATCACACACACACAAGCCTTCTGTTATTACTATAGCTATTAAGACAGTTGTGCTGGGAGGCGTTGAATGGAAATTTTAGTGAGACTACATGGTTCTTGCTGAGAATAGTTTTGGTAGGATATAATAGGGATTATCTGGATGCAGATATACACATGGATATACATGTTTATCTTAAAGCATTACACTCTCACACTCAGAAATACACTGCTTTACAACATGACCATATGCAAAGATGCATGCCTATGCACACATCTCTGACTGTCTGTCTTTTTCTCTCTCTCTTGTCCTCCCCATGGCAACTCTATCATCATCATCATCATTATTATTATCCAGCTGCTCTACTTCCCCACTTCAGGGGTACCATTGGTGGTCCCCCACCTCTTCATCCACCCTTCAACCCTACCCAATTCTTACAACTGTTGCCTGCCTCCCCTCTTCCCCTTTTCCCCCATGCACTCTTGCAGACTCCCACCCACTCTTAGTTCTTCTGTCCCTACTAGCTTCTGTCCCTACTAGCTTCTGTCCCTACTAGCTTCTGTCCCTACTAGCTTCTGTCCCTACTAGCTTCTGTCCCTACTAGCTTCTGTTCACTTGGTACTTTGAGGTGCTGCCTGGACACTTCAACACCACTCTTGACATCTACTACTGGTTTCTTTCCTAAACCTCTCCTAAATGTGAGTAGCCATACAACTCCCTAACATGCTCTTCCTCGTCCACCTCTTTCATACCTTAACCCTCAGCCCCTAGCATAAAGCCTCTCTTCTTAGGTTCATAGGCTTGCAAGCCGCATGTCCATCTCAGTGGTGCCAGTGGCACAAGAAGAGCACTCAGCTTACACTTTTAAGTGGTCAGTATTAGGAAGGGCATCCATCATTAGGAATTGCTACAGAGAATCGTGTGTGTGTATGTGTGTGTGCATACATATGCACACATGTAAAATCATGTCTGCATGTATACATACACATTCACACACACACACACATGCATACATCTCCATGTAATATACACATCCGCACACACTAGTATTACATAATTATATATATATATATATATATATATATATATATATATATATAATGTGTGTATATATATATATATATATATATGAATGTTTATATACAAATTCATATTCATATATACATATGACTATGATGTGTGTACACAACTTCATATAGCAGTACTCAATGGTGTAAGAAGAATTCTGAACACCTGGAGGCAAAAGTCACTTTTTCGGCACCCTGGTTTTCATTAATAAGTATGTTCGGGTAGAAAAAATTTTGCTACTTCATCATAACCGCACCTGGGGATAAAAGCCCTTCCCTCCTTGCACCCCCTTTTTTGCTCCGTCTCTGGGTTTCCTTGTAACTGGTTTAACAAATGAATACACTTAGAATGTAAAACATGAAAACTGAAAAATAAAGATAGGAAGAAAATTAGTATTATATATATATATATATATATATATATATATATATATATATATATATATATATACATACATACATATATATACATGCTTTCAGTGCAAAGATACCATTATTATTATTAGTTACAGGATTGTAAAATACAGCGCCATATAAAAAAAAAATTATACACCTGTGTGTGTAAACTCACAGATGGAAGCATGTGCATACACACATACTTATACATACATGTGTATGCACGTTTATGTGTATGTGTGTGAAAAATGTGATCTGATTGCTCAGGAAGGCCTTTACGAGATTCTTGCTTCTATTTTGGGTAATATGTTCAGGGCATTCACCTTTGTATATAAAAAGGGGATAGCTGAAGTGGGGGAGCCAAGTTGGGTACAGCAGGATCCTCCCAGCTGTGAAGTTACAGTGAAACTTGAGTAGTTTATTATAGAATCCTTCCCTAATGTTCTCTAAGATGTTGGTGAATTACTAATCCTTCCCATACTACATGTAGCTACCTTTCTGCTGTTGAAACACACACCCACTCACCCACCCAAAGATATAGTTGCAAAGATGTCTATATGTGTGTGTGTGTATATATATATATATCATCATATATAGTCATATAGTCATATATGTATGTATACCTGTTTGTGTCTGTGTATATATATGCATTTATGTGTACATATGTATATATATATATATATATATATATATATATATATATAGGTTGCAGTGAATGAACTGTCGTCTAGATTACACAAAAATGAAAATAACACTGACATCTCATTTTAACAGATATATTTACCAAAATTACATGAAAATATCTTGAAATACTAAAGAGTAAATTTATTCAATAAAATTGCCATTGGCTTCAACCACGACCTCCAGGCAACTTTGGAATTTCCTGCAACTCTTCTGGATGGTCTTCTTGTTTAAGTTGGTGAATGCTTCCATAATACTTGCCTTCAGTTCATCTTTGGTGTTACAGGGAGTTTTCTTGGTCTCTTGCTCAACTGTGCCCCACACATAATAATTAAGGGGATTGCAGTCTAGGCAGTTAGGTGGCCAGATGTTTGGAGTGATATGGTTACAGAAATTGTCTGACAGCTATAACTGGGTTCTCTTACTTGTGTGCCATGGTGCAGAGTCCTGTTGCCAAACACAGGGTCTTCCAGCAGCCACCCTCTTGACCGAGGGCAGTACTACATCCTCCAGGCGCTTGATGTAGGCCTCTGTGTTGAGTCTGAGGCTGTATGGGAAAATGTTGACATAATGTTGCCATCACTAGTGACCACTCCAAACACCATGATGTTGACTGGATGTTTGATTTTTATCACTCTTGGTACATGTTTTGAGGACAAGGCAAACCAACAGTTGTTCTGTGTGTTCCTCATCTGATCATGGCAGATACTTTTTAGCCACTTAGTAGAGACTTAGGTATTTAAACTGCTTGGAGATTTTATCTAACTGTACCTCCTTTCTGTTCACTCAGCTTTCTAATTTATACTTTACTGGCTTAAAAGCTGCACTCTGTGCAGACTTTTAAGCTTGCTCCTGCTGAGGGCTAATTGGACCTGTGACCCAAAACTAGAGAGCAATAATAGTAAAGCATTTACTGGTACCCTACCAATATGATATTACTTTAAATTCGGTTTAAATGAAAAAGTTCACAAATTTTTGGAGTTCATTTAAAATTTGAATTTTCAACTGTTAGCATATGACAAATCCCCATTCAGACCTGATCCCAATGCTGGATGTTCAAGAACCAAATGAAGGGCAGACTTTCAATCCTGGGATCATCCTGATTCCAAAAAGGTATAATATGTCTATGTAGAGCAAATGTAGACTGAGATACAGGGCTCTCGGGTGGATAGAAAGAATTTCGTGTGTATTGTAGAAGAAATAAAGTTAGTTGCCATGGTAGTGGTGAAACGTCAGTTCAATCACAATGGCTATCTCAGAATTACTTCCCTTTGTGTATTAAGATATACAAATATGCCTTCAAACTGTATGGAGATCGTTTTTGTTCCTCCTTGATATAGAGGGCTTATAAGATTGTGGTATGAGGCTTAAGGTTCACCATCAACCAGTGAAAGCTGTTGTCAATAACAGCAATCGTCAATTAATTACCTCTAAGAAAAAGAGTGCTCAAGGAAAGGGGCTCAGCTTGATGGCAATTATCAATCATTTTCTATACCTATTGATAAGGTAGCTTTGAAAATATCCAAGACACAGGCTGATAAGCTGAGAGGGAAAATGAGGTAAGCACTAGAAAAATCCAAACTGCCCAAATCAGACATCACAAGATAGGCAAAAAATGGCTGTCAGAACACTGCAGAGTGATATCTGTATAATGATGCTACTAGCAGAAAAAGGTTAAGATATTGGTGGTGGTGGGCAGGTTGTAATATTCAGAGAAATTGGCAAGCCCAGTTGGGGATAGTACCTACTGGAAGTTAAAGGAACATCTAACCCTGATAACTGAATGAAAATCACCACAGACCCTAGAAAAGAACAAGGATCACTTCACATTGAATGAGTACAGAGAACTGAATCAACATTACAGAGTGTTAGGGGGACAGTATGGTCTCCCTAACATTCACAAAGATATCTTTGGAAATGTTTTTCCATCTCTTACTTTTGATTTTTATTTCTTTTTCTTGTTGATGAATTTTTGGTTAGTTTAATTTAATCAAATAGTCTGTTTCTTAAATGGAATATTCCACCTTTTTGTTTAGTTTAATCAAACATATCTGTTACTGAAAATGGAATATTCCATTTTGGGTAGGGTAGTTTAATCAAACATGTCTTCTGGCAAATTGGAAGATTCCATTCTGGGGGTTAGGGGTTACTTTAGTTGAATCAAATGTCTATTGGTTAAATGGAACATTTCATTTTTTTTTAGTTAGTATAGTTAGTTTAATCAAATCAGCCTATTAGTAAAATGGGATATTTCAGTTTTCTTTCACTTGATAACTAGTTGTACTACTATCCAGTGAGTGAGTTCAGCATGAAACATGTTCCAGTGTAGCAGAGTTGAAGAATGGTGGAAACAAACATCTGGTTATAATTTGTGTTTGAGAGAGCAGAGAGGCAAGCCGCTTACAGATGTAGGTTCAATTTGTCATTTGAGTAATAAAAAATGGTAGCTACATTCTTTAAAATAATATCAGCTTAGACAAGACCCCTCCCTTTCCTCATTTATGAAGTTGAGGCCCAGTTTGTCCTGATAAAAGACCAATACTTATAACACCTCCTCCCTCACTTCATCTCCCTCTCTCTCTCTCTCTCTCTCTGCCCCAGATAACAACTGCTGCTTTATTTCAATGTCAGAATGGAGAGATAGAAAGACGGTTGTTTTGTAGTAGTTCTTAACACACCCTCTGTTTGGTGTACTCCAAGGGTCTGTCTAGTGTTGTGCAATATATCTAACACTCCCTTATTACAAAGCTCTCTCCAGTTTCCTGCAGTATTTGCTAATGTTCTCTTTAATGCATAGTTTGATGTACTACAAAGTTCTATTTAATTTTGTGCAGTGTTTCTATCACTTCATCTGTTTGGTTTATTGAAAAGTCTTGTCTTGTGTTTTGCCTTTTTATTGTTTCACTCATTTCAGTCATTAGACTGCGGCCATGCTGAGACACTACCTTTAAGGATTTTGTAGTTGAACGAATCGACCCCAGTATTTGTTATATTTTGTGTAAAACCCTGATACTTATTCTATTGGTCTCTTTTACTGAATCACTAAGCACACACGCACAACAAGTTTCTTTCAGTTTCCATCTGCCAAATCTACTCATAAGGCTTTAGGTTGGCCCGAGGCTGTAGTAGAAAGTACTTGACCTAGGTGTCACACAGTAGGACTGAACCTAGGGCCATGTGGTTGGGAAGCAAACTTCATTCCATCATTCCCTCTATTGCATGAATGCACTACAATGTTATGGAGTGGTTGGCATTAGGAAGGGCATCCAGCTATAGAAACCTTGCCAGATCAGATTGGAGCCTGGTGCAGTCTCCTGGGTTGCTGGTCCTCAATCAAACCGTCCAACCTATACCAGCATGGAAAGCAGATGTTAAATGATGATGATGATGTAAATAAGGTTTTGGGCAAAGTGTTGTCTTCCATAATAAACACTTTATTATGGGTGGGTTAGGGTGGGTTAGTATCATGGGACCAGGGAGTATTTTGGATGGGTTGTCATATCAGGACCAAAGCTGAGCTTGGGCAGGGTTGGTATAATGGGACCATGGGTGGGTGGGTGCAATGATGTTGTAGGTGGGCTTCAGTAGGTTTGTATAATGGCACAAGGATGGACTTTGGTTATTTGGTAGGTGTAATGAAAATGAAGCTAAAGGTAGGTTTGGGTAGTTTGGTATGGAGGCTAAGGTCAGGCTTCTGGTGTAAACTGGTATAATAGCACCAGGAGTGGCCTTGAAAGGGAAGATATGATGGAACCAGGAATAGTCCAGGATGGGTTGTTATTGAGAACATTGGTTGTTGTCCGTGAATTTTACTTGCAATAAACTTCCATAAATATTTGGCTAGATTGAAATAGCTCGGAATTCTGTGTCATAGCCGTATATATTGTAAGATATATTGTACTTTGAGTCAACTCTTTAAAGTACAAAACGAGGACCCCCACTTTAAGCCATGCAAAGGTGTTTTGTCAAGTAGGAAATTTATAGTAACATTTGTTCAGGTGGAGCAACTATGTAGCAGTTTACCAGCTTGCTTCGAGTTTTTCTGACTTTGTCAGGTTAGACAAGTCTGCAACCCTGCTAATGTCCTTTAGAAAACCATAAATGTCATAGTCATGTAATGTAATTCCTTTCATAGCTTTGTGTCTAATTAAGGAATAATTTAATCCTGTAGGACATATAGGAATTATAGATGTCAGTTACTATACAGCAGAGATAAAATTCTGGCAAGCTGAGTCTGGGATCATAGTTTCAGTTCCTATTTTTACTTACATAGTCATGTACTCCTTGAAATAAGCTAGTATTGTTGATGTTTAGGTATATTTGAGATGTAGAGGTTACAGATAGTATCATTGAACTTCCTTGAGAAATGCATGAACATTGCATATTCGTATTGCACATTTCCTATATACATTTCATATCTCATAATTAAGAAATTAAAGGAAATATCAGAGCTGGCCTAGGGGATGGTTTTAATTTATTTGAAGGTTAAGAAAAGGGGTTTACTTAAAAAGGTACCTGTAGGATATCCTTAAATGGACAGTCTTATTGGCTTAAACCGTCTCCTCTCCTTCTCTCTCCTTGGTGCATCCTTGGGTGGGGGTGGGGGGTAGAATATTGGCTGGCTAGCGCTCATTTTCCTCCATCTTTTTGGCTCTCTATTACAAATCAGTTGTGTGTATGTGCGTGTACATGTGTGTTTAGAGGGAGTTGGTGGGGATGCAGTAAGAAGAAGAGGAAAAGGGGCCTCTACATGTCTTTCTCTTTTCTTCATCCTACAACTCCCACTGAAGTTTTATTGCCATGTATTTGTATATCTTTTCTTGATTTTTTTTTTGTCTTTCTGTTTGTACCTATATATATATATATAACTTTCTATCTGTACATATTTCTATCTCTATATATCTGTACTCATATGTACTGTCTCTCTTTTCTCATATCTGTCCATCTATCTGCCAGCATCATCATTTCTCGAGTCTATTTTGAAAATGTGCACACCACCCGCCCCTTCGCTACCATCAGCATCACCACCCAAACGTAACCAAAACTCAACTCTTCCCTCACATTTTTTCATTTTCATTTTTGTTGTCTATCTTCTGCGATAGGTGGAAGTGAAGAGATTATTGGTGGTGGTGGTGGTGGTGGTGATAGATATAGAGGGAGTTAGGAAGTAGGGATTTTAGAGGGAAGACTGGCCTTTTTGAATTCCAGGAAACCTTGAAAGTAGGTAAAAAATGTGTGTATGTGTGTATGAGTGCGTGTATGGTATTTCTGGGAGTGCTTAAGGTAAATAAGATAGTATAAGTAATTTGGTGGTGGTGGTGGTGGTGGTGGTAAGAGGGAGCATATTTGAAAAATCCCAATGAAGCATCATATATGGTTTTTACAGCATTTGAGGGGTTCAGTGAGGTGGAGAAGGGATTTCAGCTTTTCTTTCTTTCATATGTACACACAAGTTCACAGCACACACACATACACACACACATGCATATTTACTCACAGATGTTTCATTCACCTTAGCTCCCCACCTCACCTCACCTCACCCCACCTCACCCCCACCTCACCTCACCTCACCTCACCCCACCTCACCTCACCTCACCCCACCTCACCTCACCCCACCTCACCTCACCTCACCCCACCCCAAAGTAGATATAATATTTACCAGATTATATCCTCAGGCAATTTGCTCCACCTCCACTGCTGCACCCCTTATGAAATGCATGCATACATTTTTGTAATTAAATACGAGCTAATTTGTAATTAACACTAAATTCTAATCATCGTAACTTAACTATTTTGTCAGTGAAAACCAGAATAGCCTTGATTTTGGTAGTGGTAGTGGTGGTGGTGGTGACAGCAGTAGCAGCAGCAACTCTCTGAGAGTGTGTGTGTGTGTGTGTGTGTGTGTGTGTGTGTGTGTGTGTGTCTGGGCGCACACGTGTGCAATCTCACACGCACACACACACATGTATATATGTACACATCATCATCATCATCACTCTTATCTCCACTGGATGCCCTTCCTATCACTAATCACCTTACAGAGTGTACTTGGTACATTTTGTTGTAATACCAGCATGAAAGAGGTTGTCATGTCCTTGACAAGGGTGAAGGTCTCTCTCTCAGCTCCACATTATATCTGTTCATTTGCCAGTCATTCTACAGAGTGGACAGGGTGCGTTTTTATTATTTTATTGTGGCACCTGAATTAGTGAACCCTGTAGATTTAAAGTGTCCATATTACTTTTAAGATGTGTTCTTTCTTTCTATGACAGCAGTGTGACCAAGAAGATAAATAGAAGGGAGAACATTGACAGAAGAATAACTAGGGTGGATGGATGGAGAAAGCAAATGTGATGGGAGAGAGAGAATGGTAGATGGAGAGAGAGAGAGAGAGAGAGAGAGAGAGTAATGGATAGTAAAAGAAGTGGACATTGGTAAGAAAGTAATGGATGTCGATAATAGTAAGTGGTACAGCAGAAACATTGATTGGCAGTAACAGAAAGGGTGAGGTTAGAATATATGGGGTATGAGTAGATCTGATGCAATCCCTTATTCATAGGCCTTGTGATGGATGAGTGTGACAAAGTGATAGAAATGTTGGTGTGGGGTTGAATATGTGTAGGTTTAATAGTCTCCATTGTTACACAGGCAACATGGTACAATGAATAGATAAGAGTGAGTGATGAAGAAATGAATGATAGAGAGATGAGTGAGTATTGAACCGGTAGAAGACAATTTTGGTAGAGTTGACAGTGTGTATATCCATCCATCCATCCATCTATCCATCTTGTGTTTCCCAGTTTCTGTCACCAGCACCGTTTTTAACATGTTTCTCCATACTTGCACAGTTAGATGGCATTGTATGTTGGCAATCAACACCGTTTTTGAGAGTCTCCTTTGTAAAATGTAATATCCAAAAATCAGTCCTTACTGCTTTGTCCCACGTTCTCTTCAATCTGACCAGGCATTTCTCTGACAGTAGTTTAGTCTTGTTTTCTCTTCAACTTATTTATATTTTAGGTCTTGCTAAGAGTTGGTCTCTCAGTTCTAGATTTTATTTCTACATCTGGGATCTCTTCTGTAAATCTTCTAAAGAATCTGTTATAAAACTTAGATCAAACTCTTCTATTGTAGCTTGGAGGAGCATAATGATTAGGAGAAGGTTCAGGGCTGGATCATGCTGGATATCTACTTGAACACTAAATTTGCTACTAAACTCATTGCTAACTCTTCCATACATGGTCTATGCAGTCATTTGTGTACTCCTAACTTTCTCAGTGACCATGAATTAACAAAGCTTGGGACAGTCAAAGGCCTTCACTAGATCCTCGAAGATATTCCCCAAGTCAACAAAGGTTTATCTAGGTAAATAAAACCCAGATATCGGGGCCTGCTCTTTGTTTCCTGTACTATGAGAAGGCTTCAGTTGTATTTCTTTCTGGCATGAAGCTGAATTGCATCTCATCTAGATTTCTTTCTTAATCAATTGATCTATAAAACTTTCTTTAGCTTTTACATAATCTAGTCTAACAGTTTGATATGTCTGTATTTCCCTCTCTCTGGTGCATCTCCTTTGTCCCTGTAACAGATGATGACAATACTGCTGTGCTAGTCATTAGTTGTCACTTACCTGTGTCTTACTCCACTAGATATCTTAACATCTTGGTAATAATTCTTGGTGGGTAAGGTGCCTTCTCTACCTTCATATCATTAATCACCCCATCTACACAACTGAAATCAACTTGAGTGGCCAACCTCTCTGTTTGGTCTACATTTGCGTTCCCGTAGCTTAGCAGTTTTGCAGAAAAGACTGATTGAATAAGGGTCTCCATCAACTTTATTGATCTCTCCAATGTGAGATCTCGCTGTTTTTGAGAGGGTCACCAAAAGTCATGGGCACTCCCTGTTTTTCTGATTATCTGTGTATAGAACTGTCTATATCATCATCATCATCGTTTTAATGTTGACTTTTCCTAGATTGTATGGGTTGGTTGGGTTTTATTGAAGCAGACTTTCTATGCCTAGTTATCCTTCCTGTGACCAACCCATACTTGTTACCAAGCAAGGTAATATTTCCCCATGGTCGGTCAGACATGTTTTTGCAGAATATTGAAAATAACTGACATGGAGATACAAACACCCACACATTCACACACATACATACATACACACACATGATGGACTTGGCCCAGGACTACATTAGAAACACTTACTGAAGGTGCCACACAGTGGGACTGAACCTGAAACCATGTGGTTGGGAAGCAAACTTCTTAACCACACAGCCACACCAATTCAACAGATTTGAATTTCTAATCCATAACATTATCGTCCATCAAACTGTAAGTAGATACTACAGTGTAGTATAGGTTGCTGTACAATATCCATGACCAAAACTTAAACCTGTCAACAGTCCATTATACCAAGAGAAACACATTAAACTACCTATAGCCTAGCTAGCTGTGAGTAGATATCACAGTATAGCACAGTTCATTGTAGTCTGTCCAAGGGTATGACACTTCACTGTCAACAATTCATATCACCAGCTATTAGTAGATACCAGTGTGCTATAGTATTCTATCTGTTCATAGATATGCATCTATATGTCTTTTCTATTATGCATTTCTATATAAAATATATTATTTATTTTTATATATCTATTTTCTATTATTTATTTCATCAGGGCAAAGCGAACATGGATATTCAGAACGTCAACCTACAAACTGCTTTACACCTGGCTGTCGAGAGACAACACACACAGATTGTTCGTGTAAGTATATAAAGTATGTAAGCATGTGTGTGTGTGTACATATATATGTAAATAAAGCAGTCAACTTCACTAATTTTTTTGTGTAAGTGTGTATGTGTGTGTGTGTGTGTGTGTGTGTCTATATATATATATATATATATATATAATATGCACACACACAACAGTCAGTTTTCCTGCTCTGTCAGCTATTTACTTTAAACTTTTTTCTGTTCGTTATAACATCATTCATCACTGGGTCTTCAGAATTATTTGTGTTATGTCTTGTCAATAATGTTTATTTATTAATTCTTGGCCACCTGTCAACACGTCAGATCGTGTAGACTAAAACAACTGGTTATTTTTCACCCTTTTATTTTTTATTTTGTTAGATAAAGAAATCATTGAGAGTGAAAGATGTCAGTTGTCTCAACCAACCAAAGAAAATGTGTTTTTTTGTGAATGACAGTGTTTTATGCTGATGCTTGTTATGCACATAATTTTGTTAAAATGGTTTTGAAAATACATCCAAATAGATGCCAGACTTGGAGTGGATGTTGACCAACTGGATGAATTGATGCAGGTGTCAGTCCCTGGTCATCCTTGATCAAGCAGCCCTAGTAATTAGGTCCAGTGTTCTTCTTAAATCATAGCAGAGGAGAACTAGCTGAAGTTGTGTCCAAGACTAAGAGGAAGTCAGTGCCTTACAGTTTTGGCTGTTAGCTTATGTCATTGGACGGTGGTACATGAGATATGTAACTGATTATAGTTGTGGGTACCCAAAGTGAATGAGAAGATTCCGCAGAGGAGAATGGGAATTACTGGTCATTGTGTCAGGCACCCAGCAGGATTTGTGTGTCTTATGGCAGTCAATTGAAGGAAGAACATACAGAAGAAAATGTCTACCTTGTGTGAACAACTTGCTTGAAAACAGTGAAATGGCAAATGTTGAAGAATTAAGAACAACATGTACGGGGGACCATGATGGATGGTGTGCTCGAATAAAATCATTAAAGCTTCCAGGAGAACGGCCAAACTAACTAAACTATAGTTGAGGGTCATGAAATTGTATAACATGAAATCTACTTGTTGAATAGTTACTGTAGTCATTTCTGAGTTCTCTTGGTTAAGGGGAGATAATTTTACACTTCAGAAAAATATAGATTTCTTTATATTAGTTCTGTCACAAATTTGTAGTGGTCGGTGAGAGAATTATGATCTGAAAACCTAGATATCATACATGTACTGAATTCCACTTTTCTACCAGAAATGTGTATTTTCTTGATCTCTCTTTCTCTCTCTCTCTCTTTCTTTCTCTCTCTCTCTCTCTCTCTCTCTCATATCTTCATATTCCATCTCTGTTAATAGAAGGCATGCAAATGTCTAGATATAGCTAAACAAATGCAAAGACAGTCTTAAGTAGTGAGATAGTGTTGCTAATTTAATGTATGTGTTTTTGTATGTTGGACAGTTTCAAAAGGAAGATGAGACCATGTAATAAGCATAAAATTTATTTTGCTTAACTTGAAATGGAATTTTTATGCTGTTGGTCCTTCAAGTTTTATGCTTTCTCTTGCACACACACACACACACACACACACTGTGATGCATGCTGTTAATTACACAGATTTGCAAATAATAGACTCAGTGTGCATTTGTGTATGTGTGTGTGTGTGTGTTTAAATGCGCTGGTATGTGTGTGTTTATAATAAAAACTTGCAGACATTTAGATATGAAACCTGCAGTGCTTGTAACAAGCTTTGGAACATCTGGCAATTAAGTATTTCAAAGTCAATAAGGCTGACCTTTTTCAGGGTGCGTGTAAGAAGCATTCTTCCTCTTGGAGTTGAAACATGGACTTTGAAGAAGGATCTTGGAGATTGGCATGATGAAATGTACACCGGGTTTCTCAGAAGGCTCAAAATATCCTATGGCATGAGCACAAAGACAAAGGGGAGATTTATGGACACATTCTTCTACTATAGTCATGGGCCAACTACTGCTTTATGAATGTCTTTACTGGATGGAAACTGTGCAGAAGCCTATCATGTGTTTGTATGTGCACATGCATATGTCTTTGTGGATGATGAAGAAAGTTTAGTCTTTATTTGATGCTCTTCATTACACTTTTTTTTAGCTTAATTAGCCAAATTCGTGTCATTGACTCTCTTGAGTTATTTCCCTTCTTTGCATTTTTTGATTATGCAAATTACACTTGGCAAAAAAGATATTTAATTCTTTTTCTCAATTAAGGGGGATGATGAGATATATTTAGAAAGTAAATTAAATTTATTTATTCATTAGCATGATTAACTAAATATATTTGGAAATGTTTTAAATTTTGTGCTGTGATGTGGCATATTTATAATATTGATTTATAAAATTTGTACTCTTATTTTATTTTATTATCTTTTTTATGCCCAGTTACTTGTTCGGGAAAAATGTAACCTGAATGTTCCGGATAAAGATGGTGATACGCCACTCCATGAGGCATTACGCCATCATACACTTTCACAACTTCGACAACTTCAAGATATGCAAGATGTTAGCAGGGTAAGGAATTACCATCTAACTACTTTGATGTTGAACCAAACATTTGCAGTTTTGCAGAAAACCTCATTAAGGATTCCAACATTTTTTTTCTCTAATCTTTTGTACTAACACTTTATTTTTGTTGTGAATCTGACAGAAGGCGAGGCATTGCTAATAAAATATTTTAATTTGTTTCCAGATGTTTCTCTAACACTGGTCTTTACCTGTTGTCTTCCTCCATCACTAGTCTGTTTCAAATGTCAGTGATTTCGCAGATATTCATCATCAAAGCAATTATGATGTTCCTTCGTTGTAGTCCACATATCAGCTCCATAGAGAAGAATACTCCCTCCATATGCCCGGAAGAAGACCAGCCTTGATGACTTTAAAATAGTTGATTGGCAGATGTGAAACTTGTTACAAACCTCTGAGGCTTCTTCCTTGTGTGTCAGTAAGTCTTGTCTTATGGATAGCAACCTAGGGCCCAAAACCAAAGAGGAAACCTATGAATGCATTCCACCAATCTCTGCTATTACTGTTCAACATAGAGTAGGCTTTACTGGACACTGCTATCATACAGAACACCAAGGCATATTAGATGTTATATTTTAGAAATTTCCACACCCCTAATAGAGGATGAAGACCACTCAAATACATGGGGCTTGGTGGAGACATACAACATAAAATTGAGGAAATGGGTGACACAATGGGTAATTAAAATGAACTCTGGAACTGACAGTAACTAATCTGAATTCTGGAGTTGAGGGTAACTAGTCACTCTCTGGAGTTGAGCAGAGGGTTGTTAATCTGGGCCCTGGGAGTGAGGGTAAGCATATAGATTTTGGAGGTGAGGGTAACTCGTCTATGGCTGAAGGTAACTAATCTGATGTCTAGGAGTAGGGGTAACTAGTCTGGTCTCTGGAGTTGAGGGTAACTATTCTAGTCCCAAGGATTGAGGGTGACTACTTTGGTTTGTGCAGTTGTAGGTAACTAATCTGACCTTTAAAATTGAGGGCAACTAGTATGGCGTCTGGTGTTGAAGGAAGTGAGTTTGCCATCTTAGCCTTTGTCAGTGATGTTATTGTTGCTAGGCTTCAGGTATGGGGATGGCAACGTTGTCTTCTGGTGAGTTAATATGATGACTACAGAGTAATAATTTGAAGTGAAGCTGAGAGTTTTCTATAACTATCCTGATCTGTTAGCATGGTTGTTAACTTTCAAATGCTTGATTTTGTATGACTTTGTTCCAGTACTTCACATTTCATTCCAAACTAACATAAACATAACCTGAGACTGTATTTCGCTGCCTTTCAATCATATATTGCTAACCTCATCATTTAGGTCATTATAATAGACACATTTTATAATAGACTCTTTGGTTTATCAGTCATAGGTTCTTGCACCTCACAGGAAATGAAAGCAGTGAAAGTTGTAAGTCTGCCAGGGAGTGCTGTGTAGATTGTACTGTGCTTGGTAGTCGTTTGGTTCATCTGGTTGTGGAAATGTCTTATCTTGACATAATAACATTGTTACTTGTTACACAATGAAAAGCGTTGTACTAGAAAAGGAAGTAACAGAGGCCTGAAGCTTATGGACTATGAGTTGAGAGAGAGAGAGAGAGAGAGAGAGAGAGAGAGAGAGAGTGTGTGTGTGAGTCATAGTAAAGTTAGAAGAAAGTTAGTAGGTTAGATATAATGCAGTGTTGATTTGAAACACTGATGCCATATGAAGCAGCTGCAGTAGTTGTTTGTTATTTTAGGCAAAGAACGAATTGCACTTCTTTGAATTTGTCTTAGAGAACAGCTTCTAGTAAATGCCATAATGTATAGTTGGGTGAAGAATGAAGAAGCTGGAGTTAAATAAAAGACTGTAAAGACAGTTCAGTGTGTGTAGGAAGATATTGCCAACAAGATCAAGATCAGCAGTGATTTTTTCACGTCTTCATAGTCTTTGAAGCATTAAATCTGGAGTTGAAGGTCAGAATATTTAGGAACTTTTATTGTTCACTGATGATCTGATTCTTGTAGGAATTTTTGAAGAACTGCAGAAAATGTTCCAAACTCGAGACTGGGTTATAAAACATAACAAAACAACTAGCTTTCAGTTCTGTGTACTTGATGTGTATTGCCAGTGTATAGGAAGTCAGTGTTGTGTTCTGTACACGTGTAAGAAGCTAGTTTTGTGTACTGCATGTGTATAAGGAGTCAATGCTATGTACTGTATGCGTGCAGAGAATCAGTACTGCATGTGGCTAGGAAGTTAGTTCTGTGTACCACAATGTGTGTAGAGAGTCACTTTTATTTTATGTGCTATACATGTCTAGAGAATCAGTATTCATCATTATCATCATCATTATCATCATTATTTAATGTCCACCTTCCATGCTGGCATGGGTTGGACGGTTTGACAGGAGCCTGTACCAGACTTTGGTGTCTGTTTTGGCAGGGTTCTTATGGCTGGACGCCCTTCCTAACACCGACCACCCAACAGGGAATCTGCTTGTAATGTATGACTCTGTAAAGTGTGTGGTGTTTGTGTTTAGGGAGTTAGTGTTGTACACACAAAGGCAAGAAGTTGAGATCAAAACTAGTTACAAAAATGTTTCTCTTCTGAACAAAGAATAGACATGTGTGAAGTATGTGATGCTGCAAAGATAAGTGTTGAATGCAGGTCTAATGGAGGTTCAACAGACTTAAGTATGGTGTGTTGGATAAGTGGGCCATCAGTGGCAGAATTAGTAGAGCTTTGGAGAAAAATACTTTGTGCTATTATATTGCGTCTCCTTATGTTCTGGGTTCAAATCTTAACTGGTATTTATTTTAATAAGTATCAGTTTACAATATTATGGCCTTACACTCTTGAGAGTGGTGCTCCTGCATAGTCAGAGTCGAGTGACTGAAACTGAAGAATTACGGTAACTGTCATGAAAGATGGATGATGACAATAAAAAAACTAAAAAAAAAAAGAAAAGTGTTGTACATGAAAGACTGTGTGTGAGTGTTTGTGTGAGAAGAAAGAGATGTGATGGGAGTTTAGTGAGTGAGAAGATACTGATGGTGAGAGATAACTGTGGCAGGGTTACAGAAGTAGTTTGATACAAAAAAGTCGGGCCTTACAAATATTGCAGGAGTGTGAAAAGAATGACAATATAATGCACTACAGACCCAGCCAACCCACCCACAAGATAAAAAGGACAAATTATATCATTATTGTTATCATTATCATTATATTTATTGTGATTGTTACTGTTGTTATCTGTATTATTATTATTATTATTATTATTATTATTTTTAGTAATTACTGTGGCTTTTATTTAATTTCTCTAATTTACTACTTTCAATTCCATTCTTTCCTTGAGTCCATCACTAATCTAGAGAAATTGCTAATCTTTTCTTTTTTTTTTTTTTCCTACTAAAATAAGAAAATATTGCCTAAATGCAGCATGCTGTGACTTTGGTGACTTTTTTGTCTAAGATTTCAGCAACAAAACTACTAAAATGTTTCATAACTCTACCAAACACAATGAAGACAGTGTGGTTTATTTGGCGTGGCACTTCTTTTGTTTCATTTGCTTCAAAGTATCATGATATTTTCTTACATATTCTAAAATATATTTTATTTTTCTTGGAAAATTTTATTACAAAAAAAAAAAAATAAATAAAATAAATGAAAATAAAATAACTTCTGTTTGCAATCACAGAACAAAAGCCTTGTGTTCAAACCTGCCAAAACTACATACAGCAGTGAAAATATATTCTAATGCCAATACCAAGTATTACTCAACAGTGATTTCATTTAAAAGAATACATTATAAATATACTTCAAAACCCTATATCACTCCCCAAACTGCAACAGGTCACATGTTTCTTTTACTAACAGGTCATCTTTTCTTTTCTGATCATTAAATGTGAAACTGGAGAAGCTAGCTCTGTATTTCCTGATGATTAGAATTATTGATTTTAAGTATGTCTGTATTGTTTTTCTTTTATTCCAAATGAAATCTTTAAGTTCTACTTTGTAGTGGTGCCTAGAATATCTATATTCACTGTGCGTTTGGCCTAAATTGACACAACCTTTGTTGTAGGATTGTAAGCTCGTACCAAAGATACCTGATAGAAAAGTAAAGCAAAATGTCTTGAAGACTTTTATGATCCAAGATATTTGTGAGCCAAAAGAAAGAATGAGCAAAATTTCTTGTATTCTAGGCTGTGGAACCATTTGGGGGGATGACTTCCATTGGCAACAACCCTGAGACTGATGCCAACTCCCAGCAAAATGCAGTTTGGAAAAGAACTACTGTAAGGGTTTATTTTCTGCACCACAGTCACTGCCAGCTGCTGCCGTCTTTGCTTTTTTGCTTTCTTTGTCTTCATTTTCTCCTGTCTCTCCATCTCCATCATCTTCCATCTTTGCCCTGCCATACAACCCCTCTTTTATCATCTCTTACCACCTCCAGTTATTGATGGTCTGCTACTTCAACTATTGTCTTACTAACTGTTCTGGCACTTGGTCTGTTGCAGTAGCACCCGGTATGCTGTCGTCGTTGTTGTTGTTGTTGTTGCAGCTCCTGTAGTAGCACCTAGTCTGTTGTTACTGTTGTGGTAGCGACTGCTATGTTGCCACTGAGGTAGCCATAATTGGTCTGTTAGCACAGATCACCTACATCTTTCATTGCAGCTGTTACACTTACTACAGCGACTGCAGCCATACCTGGTCTGTTGCAGCTCTTACAGCTAACCTGGCCTGTTGTTGTAACTGCTGCTGCTGCACTACCACTTGTGTTTTTTATTTGAAAGCTTTTCCTATTCTTGTTCACCCTCCCGTCTCTTCAATTGTAAACACTGCAGTTTTACTTGAACCGTCCACAACTATATTAACCACTCCAACACTACTATCACTGTTTGAAGTCTTTTAAAAACATTTCCATTTATTTTCCTAATTAATTAGCCAGAGGGAGAGGAATAGAATCCATAAGGCAGGCCATCTCCTTTGTGAAATGGATAAGGTCAGTGTTCAGATTGAACTTCAGTAGGTGAGGATAGAAGAGAATAAAGAATTTAATATAAGATTTGAGTGAAGGAGAGAGACAGTTGTGTCGGCTGTGTTGGGGCAGATGATGTATAAAGTGCACTAGTTCAAAAGAGAAAAAGGCTCCTTTAGGAGCAGTGAAAGAAGCTGAGGGAGCCGACAACAGGTTTGTGACTCGGTGGTTAAAGCATATTGACATATGATTCTTTTAATTCATTTCAGTTCAGTCAGTTGAATGGCTTTTTGGTCAAGGATATTTTTGTATGTTGTCACCAATATGGAAGCAGTACTATATTGTGGGTTCCTTGTGCACTTTGTAGAGATTTGGTAACTGATCGGGATGGAAATATTTCTTGCCACAAAGAGGAAACTTAGTTTGGGATACAGTTTCAACAACAAAGCTGTTTAGCGCCTGACCAGTCCTGATCTGGCAGATCAAACATTTCTCTATCTGATTATCCCGACTACATTATCCAATGTCTTCTCTTTGAAGACAGCAAGGGTATGACTTGACTATTGTTTTCAAGACTCGTGTACTTGGAGAAAATGGAAGGTCTGGTCTGTTGTATTTATGTCTGGATGATAGTTGTGTTAAGGAAAAGTATTGAATGGATTCATCTGCATAGGATTATGTTGGTTAGAATTGACAGCAATTGGCTTAATGTACAGAAACAAGAGTGGGAGAGACATTACTGAACTTTGGGGTACACTAGAGTTGAAAGACTGGGCTAGAGAGAAGTAAGCTTGTTGGCACATAATGTAATTGTATTGTTTAATAAAAAGCTTCTGGTTTATGAAATGTGTGGTGATGGGAGCCCAAAGGTGGTCAGTTTAGTTAAATAGACTTTTCATTCTCAAGAGTGACAGACCACTGGTATGTAACATAGCACAGCAAACTCTGATAGATCTGGTTTAACTAGAAACTATAATGGTGGTCATTGAGAATAGGGAGAGAGAGAGAGACTGCAGCTAATGAAAACAGTTGTTCACTACGGCTTCTACAACCCTTGAAATGTTGGAAGTGAGAGTGATAGCTTGGTTGTTGGTAGGAACCTCATAGAGGTGGCTGTTCCTTTTGGGAAGGGAATATTTCTTTTATTTAAAGTATTTTCTAAAATTTTATTTGCTTATTTGTAATTATGTTTGTTGTATTAAAGTTTTACTAAATTCATTTAAATCCCCAAAACAGACCAGGTGATAGATAATTCATATTATAATTATGAATAATTTTTGGTATATGCAGTCCATTTGTTTAATTGTACATCATTTGCTGTTGTTATTTCACCACTCTGAACTTAGTTTCCATATTGTCTTATAGTGATATCGGATTCTGTCCATTAGTTTGCCTGCAATCATTACTCTTGAGCTGTATATGCGACTATTTATTTTTTGCTTAGGAGTCCAGGTGGAGGGTAAAGTTAGACACAAGGATCCAGGTCTGAGAGGGTTAAGTTTAGCAAATATAGTGGTTAATTATTAAACCAATATGACACTTACTTGATTATATTAATCAGCAGAGTATGAGCTCAGCAAAATAGCGCTTATTGTACGATGTTGACCAGACTGTCAAATGATGGCCTCATGAGACAAAAATGGTGTGAAGCATAGTGAGATGTGTCCAAAGTTTGCATCTTTTTTATGTAACTGTCCATAGAGTTTAGGTTACAATAAAACAGTGTTGATGAATATCAGTTTCAAATTTTGGCACAAGGCCTGCAAGTTTCAGGGAGTGGGGTAAATCGATTACATTGACCCCAGTGCTTAACTGGTACTTATTTTTATTGACCCTGAAAGAACGAAAAGTAAAGTCAATCTTGGCAGAATTTGAACTCAGAATGTAAAAATGGATGGAATACTGCTAAGCATTTTGCCCGGCTTGTTAATGATTTTGCCAGAATAGTCTGTTGCTGAGTCCAGTCTTTTGCTAGTGAATAATCACAAATGTTCTCATGTTAGAAATAAAGAAATTGTTAGTTCAATCTGGAAAATAGAATGAGAGGCATAGAATTTTCAAAGGAATGTATGGTATAAAATTTTCTAGCATGTTCACTAATTCTTAGAAAGTGTGGCTTTACAACAAATTAAATGAAGTTCAAATATAGAAGTTTGTTGCCACTGCAGCCTCATTAAATTTTCAATCATTAAAAGTCAGTCTAATTATATGTTGTTTTCTCTTTTGTTGTTGTTGTTTCACCATTATTAACATAATTATTGTCTCATTAAATCAGTCCTCTCTTCAATAACTTCATTATGTCAATACTACATGACTCCCACCACGACTTAAGAGCCATGGGTCATACTTTGTCTTCATCTTCTCTTTTGAGGTTTGGTGTTGAAGCAGATCTGACCATCATAATGGATTGATCTTGACTCAACACATAACACTAATTTTGAGTGTGTGTGTGTGTGTGTGTGTGTGTGTGTCTTTTCTCTGAAGAATAACAACTTAGGTGACCTTGACAGAACAACAAATCAACTAGTGTAAGGTATTGCCTGTGAGCTCGTAGAAGACCAACTGCGTGCGAGGACTAGTTATTGAACTAATCGGCAGAAAAGGGACTTCCCGTGAAATGGATAACAAGACCTGGGCTTTAGGGGTGGATTGTTCTTTCTCCCATTTGTAAATGTTTGACACACAATAAGCAACAGTTTGACAAATCACTGTCTGTCGTTATTTTATGTATAGTTTAACTAATGCTATACTAGCATCATTGCAACCAGAACACCCTGTTCTCTCTCTCTCTCTCTCTTTCTGTATCTACACGTACACACACACACACACATCACATACATCACTGTATTGACCAGACTATCAGAGGTTATATATCACTGGTCACAATGCACTTCCAATTCTCTCTTGATTGTGCCATTGTATTCCATTTTGGCCCAAATCGTTTAACTGAATCATCTTCCCATAACCATAGAGGCTTTCTG
This sequence comes from Octopus bimaculoides, assembly GCF_046866305.1. Classification (NCBI taxonomy): domain Eukaryota; kingdom Metazoa; phylum Mollusca; class Cephalopoda; order Octopoda; family Octopodidae; genus Octopus; species Octopus bimaculoides. The sequence goes on from NC_142940.1 coordinate 56,564,909, forward strand.
AGTGGCCTTTTCCAACCTCTTGGATACCACTTTGCCTCTGCATGGGTCCACCTGTTGTCTGTGAACCTTGCAATATGTCCAGCCTAGCAGAATTTATGCTTTCAGTATTCTGTGATTACGTCATTCACTCTCCTCTCTTCTCATATACCTTTTGCCTATATATATATATATATATATATATATATATATATATATATATATATGTATGTATATATATATAAACAATAAAGCAAGCCACCACATCAAAGTGGCAGTTGAATGTTACTATTAGTAACCATCAACTGCCACTTTGATATGGTGTTGTGTTGTAATGAGGATACTAGAATTGGCAGTTTTTCATTATTTCTATATTCTCTTGGACAGCAGACAAGGAAAAACCTTTTTCAATTATGCTTATCTTCAGTGAAATATGTGGGAGACCAGGTGACATTGAAAACGATATTTTTTTGTTAGGCTGGGTGGCCGGTGCAGTTGGTGGTGTTGCTGATGCAATTAATCAATGTGCATGTGGTGCAACAATGTTTTTAAACAACACCTACACCCCAGGTGTTTATTATTAGTTGCACCGATGTACTAGAAAACAAGATAGTTTCATGTCTAACTGACCCTGATGCTGCTGTTGATGATGATGATGATGATGATGGTGCTGATGCTATAATGACTCATGGATGAATTGGTTGGTTGGAGAGTGGGAGAAGAAGTGGTTTATGGCAAACATCTGTTTTTTATTGATGACAGTGTGAGAGAGAGAGAGAGAGAGAGAGAGAGAGAGAGAGAGAGGTGAAGGGTGGGGAGTGGGGACTGACAGGGCAGTGTGACATGGACATTTAATGTAAAGATGCTAAAAATACATGTAGACAAGCAAGAAGAATGGAATGTAGTGGAGGATGTTAGAACTTGATGAGTCTGGAAGTAGAGGCATCACATGTTTGTTGTTTATCTCTAGTCCAGTCTTGATCCAGAAAACCTTCAATTGAAGACATGGTCATCCAGGAATACGTTGTTAGCCAATACCCAGTGTATCTCTTCTTCTCTTAAAGTGAATAGGATGTCATTTGAGGAAGAGTTGGTTGCTGTTTCTAGCATTGTGCATGGTGGTGTAGAAGGTGTATTCACTTGTGTGGTTGTTTTTGTTAGTTACTTATGAAGTGAGGTGAGGAGAGAGGTGTTGAAGATGTTTGGAGGAGGCTGGTGATGCAGTTTGTAACTGAGGTGGATCTTTGAGTTGGATGAATGTCAAGTTGTTAGGAGTGGGAGTTGGTGGTGGAGGTGGTAGCTAAACCCTGAGAAATTAGTGCTCACTGTTGCATCAGTGAAGTTTTAAAAAAATATGTCTGGAGACTGGGGACATGAAGTTGTTCAGTACACAACATCTGTGAAGACTTGAACAACTCTGTTGTGATGATGATGATGATGATGGTGGTGGTGGTGGTGGTGATGGCGATGGTGGTGGTGTTCATGGTGACGATGGTGGTAGTGATGGTGGTGGTGATGATGATGGTCTGATGATGGTAGTCATGGTGATGATGATGGTAATGGCAGTGGTGGTGGTGGTGCTGCTGCTGATAGTGATGATGGTGGTGGTGGTGGTGGGGATGCTGATAGTGGTAATGGTGATGGTGGTGGTGATGATGATTGTATGATGGTGTGACTGATGATCATGATGTTATGATGGTGGTGGAAATGGTTATGTGCTGATGGTATTGCAATGTTGATGATGAGATGATGGTAATGGTTGTTAAGGTGATATGGTAAAGATTGGCGATAATGATGATGATGATGATGATGAGGGTGATGGTGATGATGATGATGATGATGATACTGAAGGTGATAACAACAAATCTTGTATTTTTTTTTTTCTAATGTATTTTCTGGCATACAAGTCAAATTCTTCAGACCAAAATTTACATCCGAAAAAGGTAGGTCAACTTATGCCACAAAGATGGTTTTGGAGGACCAGAAGTTCCATGTGAAATGCAGCAGGATTTGGAAAGATAATGATGATGTTTGAATGTTTACACAATATACAACATTGATTTGTATGCTGGAAAATACAGAAATGGTTTCAGTGTCCTCTAAGATATATCTATGAATATCTTATAAATAAAATATATGTTTGTTAGTCTGTCTGTATGCCTGTCTGTCTGTATGCCTGTCTGTTTGTATGTTAGAGAAAATAGTTTCATGGCCTTGTGGTTAGGGTGTTGGGCTTATGATCATAAGCCCATGGGTTCAATTCCTAAACTGGGTGGCCCATTGTGTCTTTGAGCAAGGCACTTTATTCCACATTATTCCATTCTATTCTGCTGAAATGAATACCAGCTGAGTGTTGGTGAAGACCCTTTCCTTTCCAGCTGTCACATCCGTGGACATTTCACTGAATCAAGAATGGGAGGGCTGAGAGGGTATCTACACTCTTGACTCTGTAAATACTTAAAGCAATTAGTAAAAACATGGTTGTTTCAAAAGTTTGGTAGCCAGAGTAAGCACGGGTTGGAGACAGTTCGAGGAGCTGCTACCATGGCTGGCAACAAAGGTGTTTTTTTCCTCTGCAGAATGAAGGCAGATTGTATGATGCTTGTGTTGGAACTGCAATGCTGCATGGCACTGAGACATGGACCTTGAACATAGAGGACTTCAGAAGACTGGAAAGAAATGAAGCGAGCATGCTCTGTTGGATGTGTAGTGTGGGTGGGCATGAAAGAATTAGTACGAAGGTGTTCAAGAAAGAAGACTGTGTTGGTATGGATGAGGACAGCTGTATAAAGCAGTGTCAGTCACTTATTGTGAATGAAGCTTGCAGAAGAGAGAGACCCAGGAAGTCCTGGAACAAAGTGGTGAAAGCTGACCTCAGAACCCTGACCCTCACAGAGGGGACAAAGGGATGTCTGGCAATACATGGTTTTCGAGATGACCTGCTCATTGCGACAAAACTGGAAGCCTTATACGTGTATGTGCTCAGACGGGTGCTTCACCCAATCTCCTCCTCCTCCTCCTTGTTTCACTCCCCTTTACTGTCTCTCCCACTGCAACTCCTCCTCGATACCACTTTGTTTTTCTCTTGTTACCCAGAACCATTTCACCCATTTGCCATTCTTTATCCATTTGTCCTCTACACATCCACGCATTACAATGATCACCCCCACTGGACTACCAAATTATCTCCCACCTCATGCACTGCACTCTTTCCCTTTCCTGAAGCCTACCCAACCATGCCATTCTCTCTCTCATCCTCTCTCTCTCTCTCTCTCTCATCCTCTCTCTCTCTCTCTCTCTCATCCTCTCTCTCTCTCTCTCTCTCATCCTCTCCCTGTCTCTCATCCTCTCCCTGTCATCCTCTCCCATTACTCCTGTTGCTGCTGCTCTTCCCTACCCGCCTTTTATGTCCCCCCCTGCCTCCCCTAACTTATCCACCATCAGCCATACCGGGCCTACCCACATATTCATCACTCCCTACATCCACCCTTCAGCCCTTCCCAATCTTTACAGATTTTCGCTTACCTCCCATTTTCCCTTTCTTTCACCCTCACCTCCTCCCACACACTCTTCCAAACCCCAACCTACCCACACTCCTAGTTTCTTTGTCCCCACTCCCACTCGAGGTACCCCTGGACACCTCATCACCACCACTCTCTATCTCTTTGCAGCTATTACTGATTCATTCCTTCCTTTTCAGCAAGGACCTGCTCTACCCCACCCCTCATTTCTCTCATACCTTAGCGCTAATTTCCTTGCTTAAATCTGCACCCTTCCCCTCAGATTTTGTAGTCTTGTGAGCTGTTTGTGCTGATTGGCATGGAAAAAATCCCCCAGCATGAGCTGTAAAGTGGTGGGCATGAGGAAGGGCATTCATAGAAACTGTGCTGAAGCTGACACTGGAGTGCAATGCAGTCCTTAGACTCATCAAATCCTGTCAAACTGTCCAACGTATTCCAGTATGGAACATTACATTTATATCCTGAAGAAGGACACTGTTTATAATGTCTTAATTAACTTCTTTCCACTTCTCTGAGCGTGAAACTAACAATTTTGATCAAACCTATCCTTCCTTGTTTCTTTTCCTTTTCATTCTGTATATCATCATCATCATCATCATTATCATCATAATGTTCACTTTTCCATCTTTGCATGGATCAAGTAATAATTTTATTGAAGCAGAATTTTTAATCACCAGATGCTCTTCTGGTCACCAACTTTCACTTGTTTCAGAGCAAGGTAATATTTGATGATGATGATGATGATGATGATGATGATGATGATGATAGATATAGATAATTATTGTGAAAATTTTATTTTTCACCATCTGGGTTGGTGTGAATGACTTGTGAGTTGGTCATAACTTGCTTACGTTTTGTTTATTAGTATATAACATATTTAACCTTTAGCACACTTTGGCACATCATGACGCCATACAAGTTTTCTCCCTTGTAGCTGCAGCCACATTGTGTTGCATTGAGAGAAAAGTAAAACTTGTACAGCAACATGATTTATCTGCAACATGCTGAAGGTTAAATTGAATTATGATTATTTATGTGTTTTAGTTTTTGTTGAGTATACTGATGATTGGAACATGGGCATTTAATGATTCGCAACAAACATTCGGTTTATATATTTCCAAACAGTATTGAATTTTTTCTAAGGCAGTTCGACGCCACTGAAAGCTGTGATTATGCCTTAAGTGTTGAAATCATGTTGTTATCTGTTAGGCAGCTGATGAGGGAAATTTCTGGTTGGGCTGAATTGGATTTCATTCTTTCATTATTGTTTCTGCTTGTTTGGTGTTTTTTTTTTCTTTTTTCGGTTATTATTTTGTTGTTCTTGATTGGGATTATGTAGATTCTCAAGTCCTTTCTGTTTCTATGTGGAGTTCGATATGGGGATTAGATATAATTTCTTTCATATGATTTGAAAATATAGTTTAGCATGGTCGAATTACTGTTATAAGGTAAATATGAAGCACACAAAAACACACATGCACATGTGCTTTCTGTCTATAGAGTGGTGGGGTTACCTTAATCAGCTAACCCTGTCAAGGGATTATGGTAACTACCCATGATGCCAGGAAGACTGGTAGTTCAGGGACTCTGACACACACACACACACATGTATCTGAGAGATTTATATAACAAGACACATCACCCGCCCCAACCGACATCAACACACTCCCACTTCCCACATTGCACACATATAAACAAGTAATATGTCTGATTGGAAACTAAAGTGATATTGTTTCTATTTCTTTATTGTTATCGTTGCAGCTTCTGATGGGCTTAGGAACCCCAGGAGGCGACAAGAAATCTAGTGCCTCTATTGCTTGCTTTCTAGCTGCCAGTGGAGCAGATCTAAATATTAAGAACAAAAAGGGGCAGTCCCCTCTTGATCTCTGTCCAGACCCTAATTTATGCAAGGCTCTTACCAAGTGCCACAAGGAAAGGAACAGGTAAGTCTCTGCAATGTGTGTGTGTATTTTGTACCTCTTTTTTTTTTCTTTTGGAATGTTGGATCTCGAAGCAGATAAAGCTATAAATAATAGCTGTAGAAACCAAGCCAAAATATATGGATGGAGCCTGGTGCAGCTCTCCAGCTCCAGTCAAACCATCTAACCCATGCCAGCATGGGCAACAGACATGAAATGATGATGATGGTGTATTATGATTTTATTTATTATTATTATTATTTTGCTGTATTTCTGTGAATGTTTTAATATGTATAACTCTGTGTTTCCTTTCAGTCCTGCTGTCACCCCTCCAAATGCTGCCACAATTCGTAATGACCAAGAAACTCTGGAAGAATGCATGGTTTGTTCTGACATGAAGCGTGATACCCTGTTTGGGCCGTGTGTCCACATTGCAACTTGTTCTCTATGTTCTCCTCGGGTTAAGAAATGTCTCATCTGCAAAGAGCCAGTGCAGTCTCGTACAAAGGTAATCGTTGGTCATTCTTTCTTAGAATATTTCTTATGTAATCAAAGTGGTACAAATTTGTAGCCACACATGTACACACACACACACACATACAGCCTCATATTGTGATGAACTACATCTACCAATATTATTTATGGATCTCTGAACTCCTAGAAACAGTTGTTGAACTTATAACACCTTTCTTCCTCTCCTTTAATTTTCTCTGTCGTTTGTACTCTGTGTAAATTGGATCTGTTAAATATAAATATCTATGCATGTATTTATACTTAAATATGAATCATCTGAAAGTCTCCACCCTTTGTTTTCGCTTGTTTTGCATATATACATATTTTGTATTTCATATCCAAACTATTATATTTAATATATTTATCTGACCAATTGCCTCTCTCTCTCTCTCTCTCTCTCTCTCTCTATATATATATATATATATATATACACACACACACACATGTAAAACACAAATGATCCATATCCCTTACGTATATGAACACTGTAGACATATCTCTACAAATTTAAGTGCTACACTTATTGCAGTCCCCTTATGTAATCAACTCACACTTTTGTTTTTGTTGGGTAACTGAGGAAGATGACCTTGTGTTTTGTTGAAAGGTCTGTTAAGGTTTGAATCGATACATTCTGTAGTTTTATCTTCCATTCCCCAATGTCTATGTGAACCTAAGTCTTTTATTAGTATTTAGTGATAAATCCGAGGTCGACTTTGCCTTTCATCATTTCATTGTTGATAAATTAAGTACCAGTGGCATACTGGGTCGATCTAATTGACTGGCCCCTCTCCCCCAAACTTTCGGGCCTTGTACCTAGAGTAGAAAAGAGTATTTAATGATAAATATTTGAACTATTGCTAACTATTATTATTATATGAGATTTCTCTTTCTTTCCAGATTGAAGAATGTGTGGTTTGCTCTGACAAGAAAGCTTCCATCCTTTTCAAACCTTGTGGTCATATGTGTGCTTGTGATGGTATGTAACCTTTGACCTATTTACTCCAGTGGTTCTCAACCGCAGTCCACATGGCCCTTAAGGTCCATATAAGACTTTTTTGTTGTTAAAGTTTATGTGCAATAAATTGCTTATACAATACCCCCAAATTTAACTTGCAATAATCTAAGCAGAACACTAATGCAATGAATCTCACTGGTCTTTAAGGGCCTTGAAGACCATGGGTTGCATCCCTTCCAGACACTGCTAAAAAAAATATAGTAAGTGTTGGTATATAACTAGAGAAGATGGTATAAGTAGAAAGGGTGATGTGTGCAGCATTGGTGCATGTGTAGTGGTAATGTGCATCATTAGTGTAGTATCATTCTTACACTTTGGTTTAACTCATCAGACTAACTGGTGCTGTGTTGAGCTAAAGCTGGGTTTAACACTGTATAGTGTTGAGGTAAAGCTCGGGCTGCAGTAATGCCATATTTCTATTCAGTTTCCTCGTATATGTACATATCTGTTGCCAACAACACAGCACCCGTGGTTTTCAGAAACATTTTTCACTCAGAATTACTGAAGCATGGAATTAACTACATCAGTTGTTAACTGTTGACACATTACATCCTTCAAAAACTTCCATACTTCCTGGAAATTCACCAACAGTACACCTGATGCCCCCCACCCCTGTTTCTTCTTTTTCACTGTTCACTTCTTGTGCATATTCTATGTACTGTTCATGCAGGTTTGGATTCTTTTTCTGATACAATAACTTTATTAAATATGATGTATGTATGTAGTGATTAGAATATGATGTTTGTAAAACCTTAAGCTAACAGCAATGAATAATGTAATTCTGTATTAGAAACTAATTAAGCTTAATTGCTGTCTTGTTATCAGGCTGTGCTGCCTTAATGAAGAAATGTGTCCAATGTCGAACACAGATTGAGAAAACAGTTCCTTTCATTGTTTGTTGTGGTGGCAACCGTAAGTACATATTATAATATCTATGTGGGTGTATGTATGTATGTGTGAAGGTGTGTGTATATATAGTAATAATGAAGTCAAACCCAATAATGATATTTTGAAAGCATTTAATACATTTATATATTGCAAGCAAGGTTGATCAATGTACGTTATTTTGGGTTGTCCGACATGAGAATTCCCCTGCATGTATTTTATATTTGTTGTCGGTTGTAGTTGCATGAATCCATTGTTTATTTTGTTGTTGTTCTAGCTCCACCAGTTCCGCAACCAGTTGGCGTCATGAACAATGGGTCAAGAGACTTGTCTCGAGATATACAGAAACTTCAACAACAACTACAAGATATTAAAGATCAGGTAAGCCATGTGTTGTGTGTCTATCTGTCTCGTTGTGTATGTGTGTATATATATATATATATATGTAAAGGTGTAAAAAAAACCCTTCGGTCATGAATGACCATGGGATTGCACCTAGGAAGTTCTCCTCTGACGCACCAGTCCGGGCAAGGTTGTTTGTTGAAGACCAGAAGTCACCCATGGATGCCAGCCTCCCCTCTCCATGCCACTGATGTTATCCAAGGGAAAGGCAAAGGGGCCCAATACAGATTGGCACCAGTGACTTCGCAACACATTTCTACAGCTGAGTAAACTGGAGCAACGTGAGCCTGGTCTGGGAATCAAACTCACTACCTTATGATTATGAGCTCAACGCTCTAACCACTGAGCCATGCACCAACATGTGTATGCATATATATATATACATATCATGGACTTTCATCTTGTCTATGCCATATGAAGGTTCTGCAATTACTTGCTAAACAGCTTGCATAGATGACTTGCTTATAGTGATCAAATGTTTGCGTTGGACATTAGATCACTCCATCCAACAAATCGACACTTGCTGTAAAAATGTTGAAGTGATTGCAGATTGGTGTGAGATGGAGTGTTATGGTCATGAACACAATGCACTGCCCAGTTGCAGGAATCAAAACCATGAGTGCAACACCCTGACCACTAAGCCATGTGCCCTCAAATATGCATATATATATATAATCTACCTCAATAACTTCCTTCCATATATGATGATAATGGCGATATTCTGGTAGGATTCCCTAGACAAGGGACCTTACTCTGCTCGCTTTCATCTTAACTAGAACCTTCTAAGTTGTCATTTATTAACCACGAACATATTCTCAAGTTTCAAATCTCTCAAAGCTGTCACCAAATATTATAATAATTTTAGTTTTTCTCTTGTTTATTTTTGCTTCCTGGTAAATATAAAAAAATTCTTGATAAAGTGTCTGTGCAAATCAAACACTAGATAAGTGAGCTTCTCTGATATTTACAGTTTGTCTCTACAGCACCAACAAAAAACACCAGTCATACATTGCATCTAATTCCATGGAATTGTATCTTCTTGAAACCATTTAGACTAATTAGTTACGTGATATGGATTTAGTGCTGTGAACCTTTTGTCAGGCGAGTCCGACACTGTGCCCAGTGCTCTGAAATTTTCTTATTTTATTCTTGTCTTTACTTTGCTATTTCAGACTTGCTGTCCAGTGTGCATGGATCGACTAAAGAACATGATCTTCCTGTGTGGTCACGGAACCTGCCAGATGTGTGGTGACCGTATGGCCGAGTGTCCAATATGTCGCAAGGCTGTTGAGAAAAGAATCCTTCTCTATTGATTTACTTCGAACTGACATTCTCATGTCAGGGCTCCCCTCTAGCAAAAGGATGAGAAGGGATTAATGCAAATGGAAATTTTTGACAAAAGAAAAAAAACAAAAAAAAAAACATGTATCTAGGGGAGGTTTGGTTACAACTTGCTATTCAAGATGTTTTGCTGTATAATCTATTAGATTTATATCTTCCACCTTCTGACCCTTCAGACCTCTCCTGCTTCTAAATGTTGTTCTTGCAACAGTCTGTCCAGCTTTGATTTTCTTATTTAATCTTTCACCCTTTGATCTTTGCAACAGTTGTCATGGTGATCTAGTCTGATTCTCATCTGTTTTACTGTTTCCTTGAGTGCATCCCTCCCCCCTCTCTCTCTTTAGTGTTGATACTGACCACCAGTCAGCTAAAACTGCCCTGTGTGTACCTCTTTAGTCTTGAAACTGTCCACACGTGTACTCCTAGTCTTGAAACTGTTCACACGTGTACCCTAGTCTTGAAACTGTCCACATGTACTTTTAAACTCAGCACCTCTGCCAGAGGGGGGGGGGGGAAATAAAAACAACTTTTCAAATATCTGCTATGACCCCTCCCCCCAAACTTTTAAGAATCAGATTGTGTTCTTCAGTTATTACTTGAAAAACATTCTGTCAATTATTGTCTGTAACCCCACCTCCTCTAATTCCTTTCGGTAAAGCATAAGCACTTGAACTTCCATATTTCTCTTATAAATAAGTTTGGCTTCAATGGCATCTATGGTTGTTCTATTCTTGTTACATTTGATAAATATAATGCAACTCTTAAAAAAAAACATTTTATTCAGAAGAAAAGATTATTCCATCCCCTGTCACAGACTCTAGAAGAATCAACCGAATGTTGTGTCATTATTCTAAGTCACACAGGATCAAATCATGTCCATAATTTTAAATATATCCTCAAAATTTATTGAACAAACTATTACATTAAAAACAAAGGCAAACTTTTAAATATAGATGTTTTAGTACCAAATATAATTTAGTTGTATAATGTCTTCTACTTGTATTTCCTGGAGTAGAAACATACAACTAATAAGCCTTGTCTTTTTTCTGAAAAATCGTAGCTTAGATGTTTCAGGTTATTTTGGTTAATTATGTTAGAGACAGGCTTGTGAAGAGCTCTCTACTTTTCATTTTCTGTTTCACTTCATTTGACGTTAATAATACCTGTAAGAAAAGCATGAATCTCACACAATATCATTTGTCGTGTTGAAAGATAAGAATTTATCTTGGCAATCTATAATTATGGAAATGCGTGAGAGAGAGAACTATTACTGTTTCTCTCCTTAACAAATACTCACATTATTATACTTGAAAGATGGTAATCTATAATGAAATATAGATCCTGTAATTCTACATACAATCTTCTGTAACCCTCCACACCCATTACACTGGACGGATCCAAAGAAATATATATATATATATAAAACCTACTTCATTACAATAAATATCAATTTTAGATTTAAAAAAAAAATTGTTTTTTTTTTTTAAAAACATTTCTTTGAAAAGAGAAACCCCTTGAACCTAGGAGTCACTGTGAATGATACGTTTCATAGTTGGGTTGAATTACAACAGCCCTATCATTGTAAAAAGTATTAAAATCTTAACCCAAGATAAAAGACGTAACACAACAAGACGAAATAATAAGAGACACAAATGGTGGCTTACATAGTTTAATGTCACAATAGCATAGTGATCAGTTTGTATGCCTCAATCTTCCACCACATGACACCTTAAACAGAGCACAATAAGAGCCTGTCTTCAGCAGAATTTCACACATCCATTCTTCATGCATCCTAATGTGTAAAAATAGAACTTTAAAGTCTTTTTTTTTCTGTTTTTGAATTCCTGAAAATGATTTTTATAATAAATTTTGGGGTTGGCTAATGTAGCCTTACTGAAATAGGGCCAGGCTTTGGGGGGGGGAAAAGGCCAGGCTTCTGATTATATCTGTGAAATTCTGCAAACAAACATGAATACAATGATAAATTTTGCAGATGACAAATATCACAGCTTAAAATTTGGATAAAAATATAACATTGGCAATTTTACCAAAAATTCATAAATGTAAGCAATCTGTTTCCGAATTTATATTAAACCAAGGTCTTTGCCTGTACTATTTTTCTCTAGAGGAGCGGTATTAATGGTAATTAGGGTGACAATTAAAACCAAAGGAATGTTTGACTTAATAGAAATAATGACTGTGCTAAAGAATTTATCAAAGGCATTATAGAATAGAGAGAGAGACATTGGCTACCGAACTCTGGTCAGTATGAAAATATAATGTAATCATACAAGAACAGTAACCCTATTTAATTAAAGATGACATGTAGAACTGATAAATGTACAGAGAAAACCAAAGTAGAAGGAACACTGAAGCAAAGACCTTGGTTGTGTATTTAAACATTGTAGACCATCTTTGGGCAGTTCGAGATGTATTATGTAACACATTCACTTCCACTGATGAGACTTGTTTAAAATTAAATAGTCTGACCAATTCTTAATGAAACTTTCAATCCTCAGAGAGACTAATAGATATAATGGTAAATAGAAGCAAAAACTTAAATAATGCAGACAAGTCTATGGAAGTTGATAGATTCTCTATAAATTAATTTTGTCTGAAATGTCCCTCAGAGAAAGTAGTCAAAGAAATCTGTGGACATCTTACATCAATTACCAACCAAAAATGGTCTTGAGACTTCAAAAAGAGTCAAGTGTTCACAAATTAGTGCTAAATACTGCACTGACAAGCAGTTTTAATCTTCCCAAATGTTGAATAATTTCTCCACAGGAGAATGAAGTTGCTACAGATATTTGTCATCGACCTGCTGAGATAAAATTATATATACAATACATATGGCCAAAGTCACAGTTAGAATGGAGGGGGGAATTATTGATGTATATATTGTTTTAAAATATTAGTGCAAAGTATGAAGATTTCACCCCTTCATGAAGCTTAGTGAGCAGCAAAAGTTTTCGTACTATGTACAGTCAGTAATGTAGTGCCATTGGATGTGTGTTACAAATATTCTGAAGTTGACATTACATGTAAAAACTATCAACAGCATTTTTATTGCTGCTGTGAATTTACAATTGTTTGACCTTAACTTACAAATAGTGTTGTCTACAAGAGAGTAAAGAGGAAATTTCAGTAGCTAGACACAACTCCAGGAAGCTAGGTCACTTCAAAGTTCTGTTCAGTTTATCTAAGTGTCAGCAGAAATGACAAATCTGTTTTAGGTCGACAGAGGTGGCAACTGCTTTAATTGAACAGATACACCAATCACACACAGAAATTACAATGACTTGGCCATAGTTATATTATAAAGCATAGTTTGAAAAATACAAGCTAAATATTTAAGGGGTTTTTTTGGTTTATTTAATCTAAGTTGGTGGGAGAGGGGACTAAAATAATAGGAATCAAATAAAAAAGCCTCAAATTTCAGTTGTTTTTAGCAAAAGTTGAGTAACAGAGACAAGGTGGAAACAAGTTTAGAGTTGACCAGAATTGTTTAATAAAAATTAGTATTTGGGTGAGAACGAGATTTTCAATGAAATATTCCTTCTTGAAGCACACTAAACCTTCACATTGGAAAAGTTCAATAAGTGGCTGAATAGTTTTAGTTTAAATAATTATTACTGATGATGAACATTGCAATTATGTAGTTTCTATATTAAATAGAATACTAGCTGTAATCAGGGATGTAGTCTAGCATGAAATCTAACAAAAAACAACCTGGAGGCAGAACTAATAAAATTAAACTACCAACTATTTTTTTAAAACTGGTTTTATGAGGATCATAGATGGTCTAGAGCCGAATGGAGTGTGTGTGTGATATGCAGACACCCTCCACCCAACAAAATATGCAGCTGGTTGGTGTGTTAAGATTGGAAAGCAGAAGCCAAAGCATGGTTAAAAATGAAGCAAGAATTTAGAAGCTTTCCGCAAACAATTCACAGAACAACATAAAGGAGTTTACAGCAAAATATTTGAGAGTTAAAATGGAAAAAAAACAACAACAAAAAAACAAAACTATTTGTGCATCATCACCATACATCTATTTTTCCATGCTAACATGTGTGTGTGTATATATATATATTATACTCGCACAGAGATGGGTGGAGTAGGTATACTGTTGGCAAACAAATGATTAAAGCAACTCAGGTAGTCAGAGTATCTGAGAGAATAATGAAGACGGCAATGATAGCCTTTGCGTATACGCTACAAACAGGACTGACATGATCAAAAGAACCCTCTGTATGATACTGTGTTTGAGACATATTAGGCAATCGAGAGGATCATGGCTGATCTCCTACCAGCCAGGCAAACACACATCCTAACACTGACAAAAAGAATCTGGAGAAGCCAAGGGATCTCTCAGTAGGTTCAAAGTAGTACTATATGACATGGAGAAACAGAATCGTAGTAGAGTCCTTCGACATACAAGACAACTTGATGCAAGAGCTATAGACCAGATTAGTGAATGTACTAATAATCCAGCCAGACAAGTGAAAGGATGCTACACCGTACAGTAGATAGAGCCATAAATGCTAAGGGGCCTGGAAAGAATGAAATTGAAGTGTGGGAATGGGGGCAACAGAAGATATACTAAGCAAAGAGAGAAACTGAAAGCAAGAGGTTAGTCAATGTTCTCCAATGAGAGACTCTGCATTACAGAGCAGCGTGCTGGTGCGATAGAAGACCTTGCTAGTGAGAAGTGCATATGTAATGAAAGTGGCACTCTCACCCTAATTAACGAGAAGAAGACCAAGGAACAGAGATGCTACTATAAGATCCGGTTGAATACTCTAGAAGTATTTGAGAATTCTTGTTACCTATTTGATCAAAGTAGCAGTGAAGGAGAGATTACTGAAAGCATAGTTATGGGAATGATTAGAAAAAAATACAAGAAACTGTTACCTCAATTGGCTACAAAGAGATTGCTGTTGCCAGCAGATTGTATAATACAATGCTGCATGTAGAGAAACATGCAGAGAGGATGTACAAAGGCTGGAAAGAAATGAAGCAAGTATGCTCTAAACGATATTTAATGCTAGTGTGTATGAATGAGGGAAAATGGTATACACAGAACCAGATGTAGGGTACAAGAAATACTGACCTGATATGAACATGTAGTGTATTGGGAGGGAAAACCTAGGAAGAGATGACAAGTGGTGAGGGTTGATCTCAGAAGGTTAAATTCTAAAAGTGAAGAGACACTGTGCTAGAGAAGAGCTAGCCAACCCAATCAAGCATGAGTAATGGCAATGATGATGAGGGGGGACACATTAAATGTAACACACATGCATGGAACGTGGATGTTAAATGATGATGATAAATAATATACATTAAATATAAGTATATATGACACACACACACATACATACATACATATATATATATATATATATATTTATATACTGAAACTGAAACAAGCACATACACGTAGAAATATAGCGTGACACATAAGTTAGTTGCTGGGCAATAAAGACTGAAGAGGCAGCCAGTAATAATAAGCACAAAGAAAAGTGTAGGTACAAATGACAAAAGAGAATTGAAGCAGCAGCAGAGAGGAGAGGGATGAGGAGGAAGGAAGGAAGGAAGCAGGGATAAATAAGTTGAAATATTGACAAATGATAAGGGGGGGGGGGGTGATAAAACGTTGCTGATTTCTCAGAACTTTTTGAGAAGATTGATTCATTAAGAAACAGATTCTACAGTTAAAATGTTTAAAATGTTCAGATAATGTTTTTATTTACAAATTTCTTTCTGTCAAAAACAGATCTCCACATCTTGGGTGTTCATGTCCGTATGTAATGATGTAAGGATGGGGGAGGGGAGGGGAGAAGAGAAGCTGACAGCCTGTGGTGATGTTGAGAAGCAAGAAAAGGAAGCTGACAGCCTGTGTGAGGTGGGACGGGGGGGGGGGGGGGGAAAGACTAATTTTGAGAATTTACAGGAAGTTACAGAAAGAATAAAAATTACAAGAGGGAGATTTAGAGGGAGGGGGGTATCACCTGATAATTTAATTGTTTTGTCTAAAAGATTTTTAACTGCTGTGTGGCCCAGCTGGAGTAGGAGAGGTGCCACCAGACTTTTCAATGTTCTATCGGAATGTTCCCTCATCACAGCAGCAGCAGCAGCTGTTGTTGTTGTTGTTGTTGTTGTTGTTGTTACACCTTCCTGGTTCTTCTGATGGCTTTCTTCACAACACGGCCACTCTGGGGTTGAGAGCTGTCACTGTTGCCACTGAAACAACAAAGTAAATCAGAATTATGTAACTTCAGAGTGAGGAGGAGGAGGAAGAGTAGAAGAGAAAGCAAAGTAAATGAAGATAAAAAAAAAAAAAACTTACCTGAATGTGAAATTTCCAGAAGTAAAATTGAAATTTGGGGTTGAATTGAACTGGAACCCTGGTGATGTTCCAGTACCCAGAGGACCAGGATTTGTGTTTGTAGAAGGGGTCTGACCAAACTGGAACAAATTACTATTCACAGCAGTAGTAGCAGCAGTAGTAGTATTGTCACTTGACTGATTGAAAAGAGAAAGAAGAATGTCTTGATTACTGTCATGTTGCACAGACAATAACATTATTTAGCCTTGAAAAAACTTTTCCTTTCTATATTAATCAATGTATAACTTTATATACTGGGGCAGTTGTTGCTATTTCCAAAAGTATGCTTCATTGATATGGTCAAAAGACCGAAACATGTTCAGAGTTGTCTCCCGTACTTGCCAGGAAAATAAACATATTGGTTTACAGCTTTTTCTTCATGTCTATGAATTAAATAGGTTTACACTAATTAACTTGTCTAATAACAATTATAAAACAAAATTACATTAGCATACAACCATGTCTACACACACACAATATGTATATATAAAAGAACTTTCAATATTATTCAGATGCAATCTGCAAATCATAAAAATGATCCTTTTGCTCCAGTCAATCCCGACTGTGGACCACAAGGGGATATACTGTTGCTGTTGTGTTGCCTAGGATTCGTTATTTTGTCACATACTTGGCTATCTCAGTTACCATATCTATAATCCATTTTCTACTAGAACTCC
The DNA here is from genome assembly GCF_046866305.1 of Octopus bimaculoides. Lineage (NCBI taxonomy): Eukaryota > Metazoa > Mollusca > Cephalopoda > Octopoda > Octopodidae > Octopus > Octopus bimaculoides. Next base: position 56,581,549 of record NC_142940.1, read on the forward strand.
ACTTACTCTAGAGTTGTTGCTGACCAACTTCCCACTTGAACACAGTAAACAGCTATTTGGTTTCCCTCTAGAATATCTACAATCTCTTCAGATCTATTTTCCCTAGTTTACATACATGATTCAGAGGCAACTGGATGACAGTGAGCTAACTCAAACACAGTCGTTTACTAAGTGGCAAGAACATAACTTCAGCAAACCCTTGCTAAAAAACATTCTTAAGGTGGTGACAAGATTACAAGTAGAATATCTTTCATTAAATTTCCCAGTAACAATTCTACCTCTCAATGGCTAAACTTCAGTGATCCAATCACTTCAGTTGTTAGTTGGTCAAGCTAGTTGTCTCCCAGTTACATTTGCATCATGCAAATACACTTGCCAGCTATTTGCAATGTAACATTCTACAAAGGTAAAAAGTCAGGGAGTTGATGGATTACTGATAAGGAAACCAGCCATACAAACAAACAAACAAATGAAAGTTGATCATGCACTTACCTGCTTTCCAGTAAACTGAAACACACCACCAGTATTCGGGAAGCTAAATGGTTCAGAGCTACGGTTGGAGGTAAAATTAGCTGAAAATAACAAAGCTAGAATTAGCATCTCAGGTTGGAGTAGAGACATAACAGAGGCAGTAATTGGTCAGCAGTATTATCATTGTGTTGTAAAACCATATAACTGAACTGATAACGAATGAACAATAAACACCACTGGAGCATGGAACTTTTTAAAGGAAATGTTTTTCTGCAGGAATTCCTTAAAAAAAAAAAAACTGGTGTGGTGCTGGTGATATTGTCAAAGCACTCACTTGTGTCACTCAAAATCCATCTTCCATGCTGGCCTGGGTTGGACAGTGTGAAGGAGATGACTTGTCAAGCCCAGTGAAATTGTGGTTGTGGTTGATAGCAAGGTCATGTAAAAAGCATCCATTACACTCTCGGAGTGGTTGGCATTAGGAAGGGCATCCAGCCAAAGAAACCATGCCAAATTGGATGAGATACTAGTGCAACTCTCCAGCTTACGAGTTCCCATACCAGCATGCGAAGCAGATGCTGAATAATGATAATTAAACTGAGACAATGCAGAGTACTTACTTGTTGCAGGTGTGGTAGTAGCTGCATTAAAAGGCTTGCTGTTAAACAATGGTGGTGTTGGGTTGGCTGGTCTAAATTGAAATGTAGGTGCAGAGGCACCGAAAGTAGCAGGAGAACTGGCTGCAGAGGCCGGACTGCCAAACACAAAAGCTGGGGTTGACTGAGTAGTAGTGGTAACAGTAGGGGCTGAGGCAGTTGTCTGAACCAAGGGAAAATTAAAGCCAGGAGAAGTAAATGTTGAAGGAGCAGTTGTACTGCTACTACCACTGTTAGCACCACTACCACTACTACTATTGCTACTTATTACACCAAACGCTGGTAATGAATTCCCAAATTGAAACTGCTGGTTGTTTGAAACTGTGCTGCTGTTGGTAGTGGTGGCAGAGAAAGGATTCTTATTAGCAGAGTCTGGAAATAGAAGATAAAACAGTAATGCAATAAACGAAAGACAAAACCAGTTTCCATCACAGGTTAAACCAGATAACAATACTGTACTCAAGAGAAGAAACAATTGGTTTTTTTTTTTCTTCAAGAAATAAAATTTCATATTGATTTTGTTTTCCAATCTATTCTAATGTCCATTAAATGAAGTCCTCACATCTACTGGCAAAGATTCAAGATTAATGTTATTTGCAAATGTATACAGTTATCTCATTAAAACTGATCAGTTAGTGAGCTCAATAATTGACTTATGTTGGAACCACTGAAAACTTAACACAGTCTGTTGAGGAGAGTCAATATTTCTATGTGTAGAGAGCCACAAGTAGGCAAGAATGGACCGTTGACAGCTAAGTGCTTTGGCTATTGATACACTACCACTGACTGGTATGGGCTATCCAATGAACATTTGTATCAATTCTGTCCACTCAATTTCACTTACAAAGTTCAAGACATGATAGAAGATACTTGCCCAAGGTATAGTACAATGTGATAACAAAGTGAACTTGACCACATGACAATGTTTGTTGATCTTCCCACTGATAACCTGGTACCTTAATGATTCAAAGATGACAGTGACTTTTTCTTAGTCAATAACTTCCAAGAATTATTAAAACATGTCTATGTTGGACTGAAGCAGAGAGCAACTTGCCCAGATGTTGGGGTCAGCACAGAAACCTAGAATCCAAATCAGCCAAAAGCACTTCCACAACCCTGGGAACCTGCATAAACAGCAGCATTATTTATATTCAGTTGTTAGAACAGGTCGGATGTTCATTTGGAACAACAATAACATATTCTTGAGTGCGAGTCTGCAGCAGAAGCAAGGCCATAATATCATATCTGTGATGGGGTTATGATTGAAATAGTAAAGATAAGATTAATGACCAGTTTTCAATGAAACAAGCACTTACCAGAAAAAGATGTAAATCCTCCAGAGAAAATAGCATTAGGTTGAGCTGCAGCACTAAAGTTGAAGTCAGCAGCAGGTGTTGCGTTGCCAGAAGCAGAGGTCACTGAACGTTTAGCGCCACTTGGTCCATCTGTTCAATGAAGACATTCAAGTTTTGCTTAGTACAGAAATAGGGAGAAGCAGACTTATGATACGGTGGGATACAGTTTAGGCATCACAGAGAAATGACCAGCACAGTAATAAAGCCAATGGCATGGCTATTGATATCTACAAACAGTATATAAAGATGAGAATGTGTGTTTGTCTGTCTGTGTGAATCCCTAAATCTCGAGAACTACATAACCAATTTCATTCAAATTTTACACATGCCTTACTTTGGGTCCATGTACTGTCATGGGCCCCCAAAATTTTCAACTTCTTGCCTAATGTGAGCTCAGAGAAATCTCTTATCTCTTCCGCTATTTCAGTATTACGTGTCAAAAGTAAAACAATAACATCTCTATTGTAACGTCAGACACTTTGGTACAATAATGCGAATCTGAAGCTTTTCAAAGAGGATATGAGAGGTAGGTTCATAGTCTCTTGTGTTAGAGACTATGGTGAGCAGTACCTTAGTAGAGAGAAAGAGTCACTAACACGTGCGATTATTATGTTAGTCAATCATAAAGCCAAGCCCACAGCTTCCACAACTTCTATAATATAGTTATAACACAACATACTACTGTAATATGCAGCTATAATATAACACAATTTACTTCATAAACATAAAACTATATTACATGATAAACTCCTGTAACATAGTAAGAGAGAAACTGAGATATACAGCGAAAGTCTGTAGAGAATTATAAATGAATTACAAAATCTAACCTGCTTCATCATCACGTTCTCGCTTCAAAGGTGAAGTTAGACTAAAAGATGATTTAGGTCCCCCAGTAGAGGGAGCATTGGTATTTTTGCTACTGTCACTACCAAATATAAAGGTACTGGCAACTGAAAATAAAACAGAGATTGAGATTTATCAGTTCAATTCCTGAAAGAGACAGACAAATATTACAAAATCAATTTCAGGGAAAAAAAAAAAAAAAAAAAAAAAAAAAATTTTTTTAAATCCAAGAGGACCGAAGTTCTAGGGGAGAGGTTAAGTTGATTACATCTACTCCAGCACTCAATTTATTGGGTCCGAAAGGATGAAAGACAAAGTTGACCTCAGCGGAATTTGAACTCAGAACATGAAGACGGACAAAATGCGAAGCATTTTACCCGGATGGCTAATGATTGCGCCAGCTCACTGCCTTAATAATAATAATAATAAAAAAATTGTGAAGGTTTAACATACCATTCTTAGTGCTGTCAGAACTCCCTGCAGTCCCAAAAATAGGTGTTGCTGATTTCTCTGTGCTGACTGAAAATGTCGGTAGAGCGGCTGATGAAGTGGTTTTTGTATCAGGAGCAGGAATCTTGAAACCAGCAGCAACAGGCTTATCTGTCCCCGTAAAACAAAACCCTGATGATGATGATGGTGATGATGAAACTGCTGTAGCAAAAGTAGAAGTAGGAGCTGTAATAGGTAGTGCTGCACTTGCAGTTGTGCAATTCAGTGAAGAACTGTTGCCACTGTTTGAAGTAGAGGGATCAGCTAAAGAAGTCAAAGGTGCCGTTGTTTCCTTCATGCTAAATGGAAAGCCATCAGATTTAGGTTGTGAAAAGACAAAACTAGCAGGCTTTGGCTGGTCATCACTTTTCTCTTTTTTATCATCACTATTACCAAATTTAAAGTCACTGCCAGGTTTATTTCCAGGTACTGGTGATACAAAACCAAATTTAAAACCTGACGAGTTTCCAACCCCAGATTCACTTTTAGTTGAATCTTCCTGTGAAGATGGTACTCCAAATTTAAACCCATTGCTTGGAGCACTTGACACGTTGGGATCTAATTTAAAACTTGAAGAAATTGGTGCAGTTTCAGAACCAAATTTGAAGCCTGTAGAAATTGGTGCTGCATCAGACGTGGAACTTGTACCAAATTTGAAAGCAGAAGAAATTGGTGCAGAATCAGATGAAGAACTTGCAGCACTGAATTTGAAACCTGTTGAGGTTATGACACCAAATTTTGGTAGAACATCAACTGAACCTGAAATAAGGAAAAAAGTTGGACTGATTATTTGAGAAACGTTTAAAATTTCTTTAAGGTCTAAATAAAAAAAAGGATATTCTCATGAATAATGATGAACAAATGGATATATCTAGTAAAACAGTAGAATCTGAGAAGCCTAAATGGTGGAATATATATTATATGATGAGGAAGAAGAGAAATGCAATGTTTTGGGGCAAAACCTTTATCAAGAGTTATCTCTCTGACAAAGGTTTTTGCCTGAAGCAAACTTTTATTCCTAAAACAGCCTAAAGCTTATTCTACTGTTTCACCCTATTTGTAATTGATATATCTACATTGTTACATCATTCAGTAATGCTGGTAGAGAACCATACTCACACCGATGCTCACTTCTGCTAGACGGTTTGGTAATGTTGAACTAATTAGAACTTATTTACATTCGACGGATATTTGTCCTCATCTTGTTTGTATCGGCCTATATACCCTCCAGCCTTCTGGATCTGAGGAGTACCAAAGAATTGAATTCTTCATGACGACAATGCATCCTATCGCCAAGTTCTCCTCACCTGTGACTTATTCACCATAAACAACATGGTATCACTTCCACACCTGTCCCATTCACCAGATTTAGCACCTGCAGACTTTCATCTCTTCCCCAAGATGAAAATACAGCTCAAAATCCACCGTTTTAACACAGAGCAAACTGCAGAAGGTGCTTAACACACTCATGGAAAACAACTTCAAGACCGGATTCCAAAAGTGGCAGGAATGCTTGGATCGGTGTATTGCTGTGCAAGTTGACTATTTCAAAGGAGATGTTAAAACGTAGGTAAATAAGTTACTTTTTATTAAACATAATTATTCCGGTAACCTTTCGATACCACCTCATAATACATGTGTTTATCTGTGGATATCACTTCTGTTTCCATTGTGGCCGATGACAGTACCGTCTGATTGGCACCCATGCCAGTGGAACGTTAAAAGCACTATTTAAGCATGATCGTTGCCAGTGCCGCTGGACTGGCCCCTGTGCCAGTGGCATGTAAAAAAGCACCATTTTGAGCATGACCGATGCCAGTACCGCCTGGCTGGTCCTCGTGCCGGTGGCACATAAAAGCACCCACTACCCTCTCGCAGTGGTTGGCGTTAGGAAGGGCATCCAGCTGTAGAAACTTTGCTAGATCAGATTGGAGACTGGTGCAGCCTTCTGGCTTGCCAGCCCTCAGTCAAACCGTCCAACCCATGCCAGCATGGAAAGCAAATGTTAAACTATGATGATGAAAGGATCTAGTTGTTTTGTAAATGAAACAGAACTATGAAAACTCCCAGTCAGTTGAATGAAACAATGAAGTAGGAAAGAGAATGCCTTGTTTTTTTCCCCATTTTCCCAGTCTGGAGAAAGGGGTAGTGCACAAAATTAGTAAGGACATTATATTAGAGAGCTGATTTCCAGGGAAAGGATTGGGCATAATTGTCAGTGAGAGGCTGGAGATGGGGTTGGGTGCGACAATGATGATGAGAAATAAAGAGGCAAGGGGGAGGAGATACAAGACGAGCCAGTTCTGGGTAACAAAGGTCATTACAGGAGCAATAGAAAAAAATGGAAAGCAGAGACAGCATGACTGGACGAGAGGCAGAGTGTGTCTGATAGGGATTTGACGCCAGTCAGTTTAAGTAGTGCTTCTATGGATGTAGTCCTGGATGTCTGTGTGCATAGCAGCAGGACGGTCCCAAATGTTGAGAGGAGAACTCCACTGTAGGATTCACTTCAGCTTTGTATAATATCGGCGATTGTTGGGAACTGAACTATTTTATGGCCCTGAAGAGAAGAGCTAGTCTTTTGAATGTGGTTCTAGCTGAATGGCATTCAACTTTTGGGTTTGGTGTGATGGGGTTTTCTTGTTATAAGCAGGACTTGAACTTTTTGCCGATATAAAGGACAAGCTTAACATGGATCCACAAAAGAAGACAGTTTTGATTGCCATTTATGGAATTAATGCACAGAAACAAAATATAAAGGTGAGTTCAATGATAACAAACCAATTGTTCACTTAAATTTAGAGCTCAGTCCCATAAGTTCAGCAAGCTTGCTGCTGCTACTACTACATAGCATGATGATGTGATTGCTTACTTTTAGAATGACATTGCAGAGAAGGTGTGAGAGGCCAGATCTGGCCTTTTTGAACATAAAATAGAACATTTGGGTCAGATACGGCCAGTTTAAATGCTGTCAAGTTAATCTCTCTTCCACTATGTCTACAACAGGGATTACGTATTTCAGATCTTGATTCTTAAAGCAGTTATGTCCCACAATACTAACTAGTCAATCATTGCTTTAATCAGTTACTTCTACACTATAGGATTAACCAATACAACTAACCTCATGTGCGTTGTAGGTCTACATATGCAGAATTGGTCAGGGGATACTTAACAATCAACCACTTGTGTATAATGTGTCTAGCTGTGTAGCTAGACACTGATTTGGACCAAGAGATCAGTGCATTATGTTCAACCATATCGCCATACTGGCAAAGATTAGTTACACACAGATTTGCTAAATACTGAACTAAAGAATCTTTGTAAGCTATGATGATCAACACTATGATAAATATAGTTTATACAGAAGATGTATGTTAAGTTGGCTGTGATCTGTGGTAACATTCAAATGTGCAAGCCTCATTACAGAAAAGGTAGAACTATGAAAGTGTTATAAGTTAGTAATTATAAGGTCATAAGAAGATAATCTGACTGACCGAGTAAATTATATGGAACCATGCTTATTATAAAGATTAGGAAAATTAATAGATTAAAAAGCTATTGTTATAGTTTGGGGTATCCTCTTTTATAATGTCTATATATCAAGCAAAATTCAATATAACTAGTTTTAAAAGAGAAGCAGAGAGAGAAAGAAAGAGAGAAACTGGTATGTGAAGCTGTTAAGGAGACTATTTGCACAATAAAGGAGGTGTGATAGCAAGGATAGCGGGACACTACTAACTCCCCCTTTTCCGCATGACAGTTAAGCTGCAGCCAACAGGAGGCAAGTAGACAGCAACATGACAATATCTTACCTGAGGAATTGGCAGCAATAGTGGCAATAACTGCAGGCTTGATATGAGGGGTGTCACAAGCAATACATTTTCTACAATGTAGTGGATTGGAGACGAGACATGTATCACATTTCCACATAGACAAGGCTTTATCAAGCTGACAGTTACTGGTCCCAACTGATTGTTTTTCAGTCTGAGACAAACAATGAACCATATGGCTAGCAGCATCTGCCAGTAAAAGAAAGCTAAATGTATTTTAATATATCGAATAAGGAAAAGATGAAACCTACCTAACATTACATTTATATGTATGCTACTATCATTATATACACATTACGGTTGTTGATGCCATTATTATCTTCCAATATGATGTAAATGAAATTGCAGCTGTAACTACCAATAAGCAAGAAACCTAGCTTTATAGAGTTTTTCTCTCTGGTATTGTAGAAACGTGTATGATATGTTGAGGCAGGCTTTAAATAACGCAAAATCTGTGTAACACGGTCTTGTAATTTATAAATATTTCTGAAACAGCTTATCAAATTTCCATTTTAGTATTGGTTGGACAGGTCTGCCGTGTGGTAGATCTCCATTCTTTTTGACAGGCTGTCAGTGAAATTCAACATTCTGCACTTCACCCTTGGTTTAAATCCATTTTTCCTCCACTCCAGCTTGTAGCTATTCATTACAAGGTGAGATACCACGGACAGTATAATATTGTTAGAAATACAAACATATTCCTAACTGACATAGCAGTGAAAAGTGGAAAGAAATTAAAGAGTGTCCAATGGTAAGACAAATAAGTTATGTGCAAAACCAAGGTCTCAAGGATTTAAACTAATCTATGAAAAGAAAAATAAAAGAAAAAAAGAAAAAGAAAAGGAAACGAACTTGGTGGTGGTGCTGGTGGTGCATTAGGGTTGGCAGTTTGACAGGCAACACAGACGCTGTCTGATTCTTTGTTCTGTAACATACACACACTGCATTCCCATGTATCAGATTTCAAGAACTTGGCCATTAATGGATCAACTGTGAAATAAAATTACAAGTTTTAGTTAACATTTAAATCTAGACCATAGCAGTTGAAATAGGATCAGTACATCTCCATCTTCGCTTGTTACCTATAGCATAGTCTACATCAACAAGCGAACATGAAGAGATAGAGAGAGAGAAGACATACAGAACAACAAGAGATTTCACAAAATGTCAGTCAAGAGAAGAATTCTGACATGTAACTAGACAGAATATAAAATCAGTTAACAATAAAATAAAATTAAACCAACCTTTGTCGGATGAAGTTGGGGCAACGGTTGTAGCAGGAGTAGTAGTAAAGAGTGTTGGTTTACAACCCGGTTTGGGTGTTTCACAAGCAACACACTTAGTAGCTTCTGCTTTGTTCTGAATCATACAAGTATCACACTCCCACGAACCAGACGATGGCATAAATTTTGCCATCAAGCTATCAGGTTGTAAAGATACACTAGCTGAAATAGAAAAAACATACAGAGAATATTTAAACACAAAATTCTATTGTGGAATGGGTCTTGATTATTTGACATGACATCAAAACAGTAAAACACTTCAGAAATACTGGATAGAAACCTTTTGGTTGAGTTGCTGATGGCTTTGATGCTCCACAAGCCACACACTTTGTAGCTTCAGGCTTGTTTAGCAGCATACAGATCTCACAATCCCATGAGTCAGGTGAACTGATGAACTTTGCCATCAAACTGTCAGTTACAACGCTAGACGTAGTCGTCGGAGCTGAAGAGACAATTACAGCAAAAAAAAAAAAAAAAAAAAAAGGTATGAATAACTAATAAGTAAAAGTAACAGAAACAGTATCAATATCAAATGGTTTAATATTTATAGCCACTAAAAAGAGAATATTAATTATTTTTTAATAAGTCCACTGGCTATTTGTAACATTAGTCCCTGATTGGGCACTGAGATTCTATGCATATCATTAGTGGAGAAATTGCTGCTATTTCCAGCCTTAGACGTCTACCACAGACAAGGCCAAGGAAGGTAAAAATCATGTGATCAGGAGGTCCCAGCGATTGATTTATCTCCCTGCTAGCGATGTAAACAAGAGTGCTTACATGCACCAAAAGCCCACGAGAGGTTCTTTCATGGTAACAACTACCGCAGTAATCAGTGTTCTAATATAACATCCACTTTTATGTGTGGATAAATAATACCTATGAATAACCAATTGAATAAACCAGAGCTTCATTGCAGTAATGAGAGATTTTTAAAGAATATTTAAAATAAAGATTCAGTGAAAAACTGAATGTATGGAAGACAGCAAATTTGCTTAGCTTGATGCATCTTCTCAAGTAGGGCAAATTGCCACAACTCCCAGTCCCTTGTCATTTCCTCAGTGAGGCCCAGCACCCGAAAATCCTTTCTCACCACTTTGTCCCACATCTTCCTGGGTCTACTCCTTCCACAGGTTCCCTCCACAATTAGAGCTTGGCATTCCTTTAAGCAGCTGTCATCATCCAACATGGATGTCTCATTCAAACATGGAAGCTTTATCTCTAAACTGATGGTCACAAAGCTCTTATACACTAGACCATCAATGTATGTACAATTAATGTTTTATTTTGAGAGGCTATGACTGCTTTTACTAAAAGATAAACCAAAAAAGCATTAATTGTATGCGTGTCAGTAGTCTAGTGAATAAGTGCTTTACTAAATTGAAGATCAAATTGAGTGAAATGTAGAGTAGATGGTAAAATTCAAACCATTTTCCATCTCTGAAAATGAAATTAATAGTTTGAAAAGTAACAACTTCATAGAAGCAATAACTAGTTTTACAATAATCTGGTTCTAACACTATCGGTTTCCTTGCTATTCTTTACTAGTAATAAGTTTCCTGATATCAAGACTAACTAATTGGCAACGAAATAGGTTTTACAAGAGAAATCTCGAACAATATTAAGAAATTTCAAAAACTGACAAACCTTTAGTTGAAGCTGCAGATGGTTTTCGTGTCCCACAACTAACACATTTTTTGCTTTCAGTTTTATTTGGGACCATACAAGCATCACAATCCCAAGAGTCAACTGTTAAAAACTTGGCCATCAAAGGATCAACTTGTGCTTTGGAAGTTTCTGGAAAAACAAATACATCAAGAACAGAATAAACGCTTTGTCACACTGACAAAGTGGCAAAATTTATATCTATCTATCTATCTATATATATATATATATTAAATTCAGCTTATGTTGAAAGTCAACAAAGTTTGCTTTAGAAGTGTTGAGATGTATTCAAAGATAGAGATAAGGAAATAATTTTATTCTCAAATGCAGGTTAATGCTAATAACTATCAATCATTGGGAATTAGCATATTTAGTGCTATGGCCAATTTGGGGACCTACTAGTTTTATAGTAAGTTGTTTCTTAAGGATTCCACTTGAGGTTCTGACAATTATTTGCCTTACTTAAGCCTTTCTACTATAGACACAAAGCCTGAAATTTTGGAGGAGGAGGCTAGTCGATTACATTGATCCCAGTATGAAACTGGTACTTATTTCATCAACCTCAAAAGGATGAAAAGCAAAGTTGACCTTGGCAAAATTTGAACTCAGAACGTAAAGATGGATGAAATGCCGCAAAGGATTTTGCCCAGTGTGCCAATGGTCTTACCAGTTTGCTGCCTTATTTGTCTTAGCAAGGGAACAATTGAAGGAGGGGCTATGCTATAGATCTCATGCCTAATGAATAGAGTTATAAGTACATACATGTGTGTGTGTGTGTGTGTGTGAGAAAGATTAAAAACATAGACAAATAGAGAGATAAAGAAAACATATTACCTTTTTTCTGACCACCAAGCACATCCATTACACTTCCAGTCTTCAAAGTGGAAGCAGGTTGAATCCCTCCAAAGCCGCCGCTGCTGCTGCTGCTGCCACTGCTGCTATCAACTGGTTTACTGCCAGATGTCTTTAGTGTAAAAGCTATGTTAATACATATAAATAAAACATCACATGCATTAGAATTTATAGGGAGACACGAGGGAAACATCAAACATGTCTACATCATACAACTACATAGAGACCTAAAACAAAAGATAGGGGGGGGGAAAAAAATCCTACAGAATGCTCACCTGGTTTTTCATCAAAGATGGAAGTTGATTTTGGTTTAGGCAAAGTTGATGAAACACTGAACTGGAACGTGTGTTTAGCAGAGTCTACAATTACTTTGTCAGGAGAACTGAATTTAAAGTCCTGAAATAAATAAATAGAAATCAATACTGAAAATAACTAGACTCCATTTATGATGTTAAGCCTTTCAGACTTTGAGGGTTTTAAAGTTTGTGCATTTACATTTACATATATAGCATCATCATCTACATGATGGTATAGAGAAAATCTAAGATTAGTTTATCTAATGTATTGTGCTTTTAAGACGAAGGGTATGCAAGATTAATAGAAAGCAATGAGAATGAATAAGGATTACACATGATAGAGTAACCTGAATGCGAAAGGATTCAGGAGTATTACCAGTGGCTATTGACCATGAAAGGTTGGTCAGTCCACATTACTCAATAAGGAGCCCAAGGTTGACTTCCTGGTTTCTCTGGCATATATATGTTCTTCCCTAGATGAGAGGCCTGTCTTTTGCAGGATTACTCATTTATACCAGCTGAGTGGACTGGAGCAAAGCAAAAATGAAGTGTTTTGCTCATGAACACAATGCATTGCCTGGTCCAGGAATTGAAACCACGATCTTCCAATCATGAATCCGACACCCTAACCACTAAGCCATGTGCCACTGCATTGACTATGAAAGAGGTGAGTGCATATTAAAAAAAAATATATATATACATATATAAAAACTTACTGAAACTGAAGGTAAGCCTTCAGATACCAAGTTTGTATCTGGTAGTGTTGTTTGTATGGGAGTAGAGAATTTAAAATCTGATTCTGATGAATTGAAGCTAGTGTTAGAGCCGAAACTAGTGCTAGCACCAAAGCTAGGAGTTGCTGTTGTTGCAGTAGACTGTGCAGTTCCGCTATTAGACTTGTCAGCAGAAATAGTAGTAGTAAGAGGTGTGAAAGTAGATCTTCCGGATTGATTAGAAAAGCTGCTTGTTGATATTCCAAAAGAGAATTTGGGCACATTTGTGACAGGCAGGACAAAATCAGTCTTCAACTGTACAGGCTCCTTTAAGTGAAAGATAGACAGGTAGATAATTAGTGAGAAACTTCAACAGGGTTAGAGAAAGAAACCAAGAAACACTTTTATCATCATGGAATATTGTTTGATTCTGTAAAGAATAAATATAATGGCAATCTTTCGGTACGATTACCTAAATATCGGCCTTTTCCGTAAAAGTGTCTTCGGCGATCTTTACCAAAGATTGCACTTTTCCGTAAAAAGTGTTGGAGAGAAACAGGGAAACGATGTCATAACAGCGAAAGACATGCAGAGAGCGCGATTTATTTTGAAGCGTTTAGAGTTAGGGTTAGGGTTTTAGGGTTTGCATTAGGGAATTTCGTCCCTAACCGTAACCCTAACACCGCAGTGAAGATCATGCTGGTGTTATGGAAAAGGCCGATATTTAGGAACTCGTACCGAAAGATCACCAATATAATATATAGGAGTAGATTTCCATTACATTTGCAGTAAAAGGTTTCACATCACATATTAAAACAAACAATTTCACCTAATTAGATATAAGGAGTGTGTCACATGACAGGTCATGTCATATAAGAATACCAGAAACAATACCAATACATCAAAGAGCAAAACAAGAAAACAAACAGAATGTGTGATTTGAGCTGTATGTTACCTCAGTTTCATCTTCCATATCTTTCATTGAATTTCCTCTTGTAGAATAACTTTTCTCTCTCTTCATCTTACCACTAATTGGTGGTCTCCCTAGAGAAAGTGAGGGTTCTGAAACATTTGTAGCTGTTGGCTGGGTTACCAAGGGTATAGAAAAGAAACTGGATGCTGTTGCTGATGATGCTGTTGGTATCGAAGCTGTTGCTGTAGCTGCTACTGTTGTTGTTGTTTTCTCACTGCAAGGTAAGATGCTGGATTTAACTACAGGAAACTTTCAGATCACAAAATAAAACAGAAAACTTAAAGGAATACTACACAAACCAAATGGTCAAAATTAGAGGACGATAAGGTAAGACAGGTCAATACCACTTCTACTGTACTTTTGTCACCACTCACCACATTCAGCTTCATATATTGGAAGGACTAATACTGAGATGAAATGGAAGTGATGATGATGATGATGATGACAGCTTATATGATCTAAAATAAATACATAATTCCAGATAAGAGTAATAAAGACAGTGACCATATACATTTGTCTACCATACAGTAATTATACAAGATCACCACAAGCCAACTGTCACAAGACGATGGCAGACAAGCCTACAACTGCATGTCTATAAGATAAAGATCCTACCGCCAAAATCATTGCTTTAACTTCCACTTTACCAGATTGTCTAAAGCAAGATAATATTTTGTCATGGCATGACATCTTTTAATGGAAATTGTAAACAAAAGACACTGCTTGTATGACAGTGATGCTTGCTGACAAAAGGTAAGGACAGACACACACACATCCATATCCACTCATAAAATTCTGGTTGGCCTGGAGCTATAGTAGAAGACATTCGCCCAAGGTGCTGTGTAGGGGGACAGAATCCAAAACTACAGTGGGGAAGCACACTTCTTGACCACACAGCCATATCAGCACCAGAGAGCATAACAGGATGAATAAGACACACGGCAGTTACTTACACTGAGGCAGTCTGTGGAGTTGTTGCAAAGACTCTAGCCAGTTCCTTAGAAGTATCTTTCCCTGTATAGCTGCTTACCTGAAAAATTAAAGCAAAAATTAGTTCATCAATGTATATAGATTGAAATATTCAGCACTTTCATTAACAACTCATTTAAATGAGAACATCTATGCAAATCTTATGCTTTGATTTAAATGGTGAGATAATCTAGCTGCAGAAAATAAACTCACAAGAATCCACACAGAGACAAGAGATAATTTTCTATCTCCTTGTGCTCAACCATGTGGATGGAAAAGGTATATTGCAACCTTAAATACAACATGTACATGGCCAACATAGATAAAATGAACCAAATGAGTTACTAATTAGTTGTTACACCCAGAAGTGGTGATTGAGTACTGAGAATGATTTCTCTTACTTATTATACCAAATCATGAGGCACTTAAAAGCAATGTGATCAACTACAATTCCAAGTGGATGTAGCAACACAGTTGAGTGCACTGCTATAAAGAAAAAAAAAACCTTGCTGGGAGAAAGATAATACACTGTTATAAATTCAACATCCATCCCCATAACCAAAATATATCAAGAATGCCAACACCAGAAAAGGAAAGTTTCCAGTGACTTTTTGAGCTTTCCAATGTATGCCCAACAAGGTTCATAATATAGTGGGTTAATATCAAAAGGGTTAAATAACTGAGGTAGTATTTCCAATAATGGCAGCATTATGTTTTTGGTCTTTCATACAGATGGTTGACAGCAATAATTCCAACTGTTCACAATTTAATACTACTATCAAAGGAAAATGAACATCATAAATTACACAGTGGCTAGCTTGGGCAGTAAATATAAGTGAAGTTCTGTAATATCATCTCAAATATGCTGATGCACTTGACTGGAGAGGTGGAAAAAAAAAAAGTAACATTCTCAAGTATAATATATACCCCAAATATTTAGGTTTAAAAGCTGAAAAAAAAAAGTGTACATTATACAGGCATAGCTACGGCACTTCCTTTTCAAATTTATGTTGGCAATGAATTGAGAAAAGAAAAGATTCTAACTTTGTTAATATGTTCTGTTTGCTTCTGGGTATTTTCCATAGTTGGAGAGCTCTTGAAAGCACTGTATGCTGACTGCCTGTTTTTGGCTATGGTAGCTTTCGATGGGGAATTTAGCATAACTGTTGGTGGACCTCTAGGTGGTAGCTGGAAAAAAATAAATAGATATAATTCTACCAAACAGAATTGTAGTGATATCAGGCATTAATATCAAAATACTTTTAAAATATTCACAACTATCTAAGTAACATGACTGGTTAAAAATCAAGGTGATCAATTTTTTAAAAATCTGCTACAGCTCAAGTCAAATACAACTCCCACTGTACAGTTAAGGTCAGACATTCAGTTATATACAATAACAAAAAAAAAAAAAAAAAAACTAAATGGCACCTTGGTTTTGACAACTAGTATTTCAGTTGTCCCATCAAACCAAACTATTTACTTATTGAATTAGAGTAGCGATGTTGTTGATACTACAGTCAGAGATTTTCCAACCCTGATCACCTTGTCTTTTATTTAGTGTAGCTAATAACATTATCCTTTTAAGATGGCAGGATGTGATTTAAAAGCAATTCAGCTGCTATTTCTAGCAGGTCTAGCAATTACACAGAGGCCCTTTCATTGGTTTTTAAGAGAAAGTGATCTGCAATAAGATAAGATTTTTCTCACACTACTAACTCCATAATTAATTCCTTATTTAATATAAAGTTATTTCCTAACAAAGAATTTTGCTTACCTTTTCAGAATCGTTACTAAAAGTTGAAACTGCAACTGATGGTCTATTGCGTCGTTTAAAATTGGATGGCTGCCAAATATAAATGTGTACCACATGTTATTGTATATAGTCACTTGAGTTTTAGTCTAAATTCTGGCACCTCTTTACATGACCACCACCCACTTCCAGACAAAAGCATTAATCCAAATCTGAAAATACTGCATACTTTGATGGTACAGTACAAATTGTTTAATTTACCCACTGTTTTACAATTGTTTGCTTAGTTTTCATAATGAAGACAAGAAATTTTTCAATGACAAATTGGACCCTCACAGACTAGGAATATCCAGGTGAGAGCAGGAATGTAGGTGGAACATTATAGTGCGGGAATATTTAACTCCATGACAACAGTTTTATCACAACAAAAATAAATTTCAAGAGAAACTATTTAAATAAAGTAAAACCAATATATACTTTAATAAAAAGTGTTTATATTTATATTTTAATAAAGTTTATATTTGCAACAAGTGACAAAAGTAAACCATTTAATTCATAGTTAATTTGATGTCCACTAATTTTATAATAATTTGTGGATGTGGTGCTTAAACCAGACCAGTTCACTTAATTGACCACAGCCCACCTTATCAATATTGAGTAGACTTGTCTGGCAGAAATAACAATAAGAAAACGATTATACTTACAGAAAACTGTAGAACTGTATCCGCCAAATTGTGATTATTCATTGGAATCTTACGAGCATCCTGAAAAGTAAGAAAGTTACAAACTTTAGTTACAGGCAGAAGACTGGCACAACCTGTGGTATTTAACCACAGCTCTTGATGTTCTGACTTAAATCTATACAAGATCAACTTTACTTTTTATCCTTCTAGAGTTGATTAAGTACAAGTATCAGAGCCACTTTAATATTTCCTGTAAACGAATTTATACAAAAAAAAAAAAAAAAAAAAAAAAAGGTATTTCAACATAAAAACATACAGGATGCATCGAATAATGTAGCCCAAGTTATGCTATGTATAAAAAAAAGACTATTTTATTCTTTTATACGTTTCAGCGCTGAGACTGTGGCTATGCTGGGGCACTGCCAGTATCCTAATAGCTGGAACAAATAATTAATGTAGACTTGCAATTAGGGAGGAGTCATGGTTAAACAACACACATCACAAACAAGATTATTCTACAAAATATGGTAATGAGAATAAATACTGAAAGTGAAGATGTACAAAAAAACTCACTGATATAGGAGTTGCCATCATTTCTAAAATATCTGAGATCCGTTTTGCTGTAGAACTTGTTACAGCCCCAGTACTGTTCTTATGCAGTGGTTTAGCGTTGACCTGACGCCGATATGGTGTGGCAGCCTACGAAGAAAGAGAAACGAAATTAAGAGTGCAAACACACAAACATCTTTCAGTAATCCCTGAGCAATAACTGTGTTAGAGTATCAGATATTTGTTCCTGACATTATAGTTTAGAACAATGTTTTAAGCTCAAATTTTAACAAGGCCTTCATATCCCATTGACAGTCAGGATTACACTCCCAACTTAATCACAACTGAAAGCTCCAAAGGCTGAGGTATTATTGACTCCTGCTGCTGCAATCAAACAATGATTTATATGCAAATATCAAACTACTGCAGCTAAGCTGGGTAAGAAGACCATTATATGCCTATTTATTTGTTGTTTCGAACCACATGCAAATATTGCAGCCATACTAAGTCTCAAAAGTGCTAGGAGGTGAACAGTCTAGATTATTTAACAATGTAAAGCAGGGAACTTACAGAATATGGGTTACTTTCTTTCAGGCGCATTTTTCTCCTAGAAGAAGCCCCACCATACTGTGTTTTACCGCCATAAAATGAAGACTCATGCTGACTATCAGAGAGCAAGGAATCTTTCTAGAAAACACAAACATAGACACATTTAAGAAAGCCAACAACAATGTAGTATGTGAGGTTATACTATAAATCGACGATGATGATGATGATAATAATAATAATAATACTACTACAGTAACTTACCAAGAAGGGAGAGACAAGCAGAGAAGGTTCAAATCTAGGCTTAGTCCGAAAAGAGTCACTTTCATTTTTTTTAATATAGGATATATTGCTCCACACTTTAGAACTTTCACAATCACCTGTAGAGAAAGAAAGAAATTATATGAAATATTATGATTTCCCATGTTAGAAGTTTTAGAGTTATGAAGGACATTATAACAATGAGTAAAACTGTAGATTTGTAACTGGTGAGCACTTACAACTCCAGTAGATTACTGGTACATAGGATGTGGGTTAATTTGCATTATCTTAAGAAAAAAAAAATAATTACTAAAATTCCTTACAAATAAAAATCAAGATGAATTAATTGGTCTTTAAATTGTGAACATTTAAAAAAATTGAGAGTATTATAGATAACATACACCTTCTTCCTGATTTACAACCGAGTTCCATTCTGATCGATAGGTCATAAGATGAATTTATATTTTTCAACACTATTTTCATTCAAAAGGATTATAAAAATATAAAATATAAAAATTTAATCAATAATTATTGTACATAATGTGAAAAATACATATGTATTTTTTGAGGTCTTACGTGCAGATGGTTGTAAGTTGAGGAGGTGTATTTTTAAATAGCTCACACCTAGTTGTGGAGAAACCTGGCTCTCCACCTGCTTGTGAAATTAAGAGGCAAGTGGCGGAGCACTTCATGTCGTTCTCAGAGAAATTCAGCATGACACACAGAGTGTGACATTGTTGGCTCTTTGAATTACAACTTATTTTTGTGGATTGCTGTGGAAAGAAGTAGCAGGTTATATGACATTGTTCCTTCTAATAGATCATCGTATCCAAAAGAATATTTCGTTCACTTAACATCACTGAATTAAAGCAAAGCAATGAATGGTCCCTCTAGGTTGCTTGGAATTTGCAGATATATATATAGTGAGAATTTACAAAAAAACAAAAGACGAAGACAGGTGTGTATTAGTTTAACACTTGGGAAGTGAGAAAGTCTTTTATGTTTCGAGCCTATGCTCTTCGACAGAAAGGAACACAGAAAGAAACAGGGGGAGAAAATAGAAAAAGGTTTAGTGGCTAGCAATCTATATATATATGTATGTATGTATATGTAAATATATGTTTATATTCTATGTATTTCACTGATGAAAGGATCATATTTAACTTACAGCTATCTTCAGGATCAACACTAATGCTGCCATTCCCATCATCATCATTATCAATAGATGCTGTAGTTGATTGATAATTCATGTCTGAAGAAAGTTGGGCGTCAGCAGAAGGATGTAACCGATTCTTTAGTTGTTCAATATCTGCTCCAGTGAGAGAGAGACAGTTCTGTTTATCACCTAACCGGGGCATCGTCTCTGAAATTTGGCCAGCATGAGGCAATGAACCATCTGAAACAAAATTACATTAATTAGCAATTTTGGTATGTTGTAGTGGTGGAAGGAGAATAACAGTGATAGCGATTAAAAACTAAGAACACAAAAAACCTTTTTGATAATTATGCCAATAGAAGTACATATCACATATACATATATGAGATCTGAAAAGTTCCAGGAAATTAGCTGACATATTAATGAATGATCAATAGATAAATAAGCAAGTCATGATCAATTTAAGCACACATAAGAGAGAGAGAGAGAGAGAGAGAGATAGAGAGAGAGAGATAGAGAAAGAGAGAGAGGGAGAGGGAGAGAGATTAGAGATTTTGTGAGTGTGTGTGTGTGTAACTAAATTGCGCCCAAGCCACGTAAAAGTGTTCATACCAGTGCCACATTTAAAGCACCTAATACACTCTGTAAAGTGGTTGGCATTAAGAAGGAAATTCAAGCATAAAAACCATGCCAAAAAAAGATGAATGGAACCCAGCCAACACTCCAGCTGGCCAACTCCCCTCAAACCGTTCAGCCCATACTAGCATGGAGACCTGATGATGATGATGATGAACTATGCCTGTCCTTACCATGATTTGAGGTAGAATATCTCGGTCCTGGCGGATACTGCATCTCATGATTACTCGGCATATGATCAGCTGCATAGCCTGTCATTGCTGACCTTCTAGAGACTGCTTTCACCTGTTGATGATAGTTGGTATATTCAGGGTGCAACGGCCGTGGTTGAGCTGGACGTCGGTCACCAACAACTGGGTTTTCATGAGGTGACTGCAACAAAAACAAAGTCATCGATGTAAAATCTAGTAACAGCTGTGTTTGGAGGGCAGTAATGGGAAGATCTTGCACTATTTATAAACAGGTCTAATGTTTCACAGTCTTCATCAATTTGCTCAAACTGGTGTGAGCCGGTTTTGACACATTACTCTTAATAATTGGAGAACCTCCGAGTAACATAGGAAGCCACATTTACTTGAGCTTGCAATCATTTTGATGAATGCATCAAGCAATGGTAGAATAATTATAAATACCTAAAAGTTAGTGAGACGTGTGAATCAAGTAAAGAAGTCAGAATACATACCGAATAATTGTTGTCATCACTGTCTTTAATTTCATTTCCATTTTGATCTTCTTCGTCAATCACAGTATTTTGAGAATTCTCTGTGGGGTTGTTCTTCATGAAATCGGACAGCCATGATGGAACAAAAATATCTTTTACGGTGTCAGTGAATTTTGTAAACAATGACTACAAAGAGAGAAAAAGGAAACAAATTTTTTCAATCAGTCATATTCTTCTATTACATTATCAGATCAATTAGATAAACATGTTGGGATCTTTTTTAAAACGGGGGCCACATTTTTTCATTAACGAAACACTTTGAAACTTGGAACACTGGTAGAATGCGTCATATAAAACATCTTTTTCTCTTAGTCTTCTTTAAAAAAAAAGAAATCCATAAGTTATTCCATGTTAAAGTTGTCGTATTTCTGTAATTTCAATGACGTCCATTCAGCCGATATACATTAAGTGCCGACTACATAAACAAACGATTCTGAAACAATTAACCCTAACCCTAACCCTATGGTTAGGGTTAAAGCAAATTTAAAATGCAAAAAGCAAATAAAACGAAGGTATGGAGATTAAATACGCTTTACACAGCTTAATCAGCCAAAGGAGTAAATGTAAACAACTGAATACTTGTCAGTGATTGGTTGAAATTATCGAAATAAGACAATTTTTTTACATGAAATAAATTCGAATACAAAAATATTTTTCTGTTCTATAACACAAAATAGATAAGTATACGAAGTTTGAAAGTCTTTCGCTACCAAAAACACTACGTAAAACATTAATGAAAAATGTGGCCCCCATTTTAAAATAGATCCACATGTTGCATGAAGTAGATCTACATGATGTGTAATAGCTAAGTGACTGGGATGGTTAAAGGCTCATCAATCGTGATGAGAGATTGTATCCACAGTGAAGACATCTGTTGGTAAACTCATCTTTCCAACTGTAAATGGTACAATAGTGAGGTAGAGAGATCACCATGCTAAGAGAGTTGGTCCAGTCAACTAATGATGTAAGATGCTATCAGAAAATGTTTTGAAGATGGTTGACAGACCCTCTGAGGTTGTACTTCTATGTCTGACTGCAGAAATGTCAAATGCCCGCCTGGAGGACAGTGAACTCAGCCTTGAGAAAACAAGAAAATGTGCTGAAACCTCAACAACAACAATATTTAAATGATGAGTGTTTGCTGAGCACTACTACTAATACTACATCAAACTTCAGCTTGTAAGTTCTTCCAAAACAGTAATGTGGAGAAAGGAAACAAAATTTAGTTGTTTGGCCCAGGCCAACGTTGGTCATGAAGACCGCTCATTTTTTTTTCCAGATGTACAATTTTTAAAACTAAGACATTATTCAACATGTCATTCATTGACCCTTTAATATTCAAACTGGCCATAACCAGTCAAAATATTCCACATTTCATTTTCAAACTGGCCAGATCCAGTTTCTCACTACCCTACAATGTCATCCTAAAAAAATTAACAGTTACTGCATCAAAATCTCAACCCACTAGATAATGCGGGATTAATTCAAAACAGTGTGAATAAACGCATTACATTTGAAAGAGGATTCCGAATGCTAGAGGATTAAACTGATGATATCTGATTTCATCTACCTACCCTATTATGTCATTCTTAAAATAAACTATGAACTTGTCAAAATACTGAGGTTACATGATAATGCATAATTAAATTCAAAATAATGTTGGTAAATAAGTATTACATTTGGCAGAGTAATCTGAACGTTGAAAGGTAGACTGATTTGAGACATTTGGTCAGTATTTTTAGCAGGATGAGTGACCATGTAAAAATTCCCTTACTGATTTGTCATAATGCAGTTTTTGATCAGAAGTTGAAATTGGTTACATTTTAATGACACAAGATGGCTTAATTAAATGTTAACGGTTTATTTTAGTATCAATTTTTAAGAAGCTGGCAGTTATAATTTGGAAGTGTTAAATATTTTATTAGTCAAATATTAATATCTGTAGATTACTAGCAAAGTTAAAATACTGTCATTAACAATTTATTCAAAACCCTCTCAACCCAGTAGAAAATGTGGCACCACATTTAAATTATAAAACAGCAGTTTCAATGAAAAAAATGGCTGAATTTGCAAGACAAGCCAACCCACAACTGTATGGTTAAGCATAAAGCAGCAGCAAGTTAAACAGTGCTAAGGTTCCGAGTTGTCATGGAAATGGCTTCCAACCTTTACCAAAGTAACCATCTACGAAAGATTATCAAAAGACACTAAATATTACAGATCAGATAAAAACCACAGAATGTACATCAGATAAGTGCCATTTTATAGAACAACAGAATACACATCAGATGAGTGCTATAAGAGAATGCAGGCCAAGTCAGGTACAATGAAATGCAAACCAGGGTGAGTGCCACCTCATCAGGTTAGATGAGGGGGGTATCACCACGATATGCATGACAGGTTGTTAGCAACAATAATTACATGTGATCAAAAACCAAGAATAAAGAGAGATCGGAATCAATAAGCCGTTTAGGAAGAAGAGAGGCAATGACAGCCTACCACACAAACATTTTAACAAAGTGCAGCATATTCTAAAATATCCATACATAGCCATGGGTTAATAAAATTTGACATTATTTTTACATTCATTGCCATACATTGGCCCCCACATCATTTGACTGTTTATTTCAGTGACATCCACATCAGATGAACATGAAATGATGTCACCTAGATCCAGCAATGCATTAGTCCAAACTCCTAGATAGAACCTTTGATAACAAAAAAAAAAACACTTAATCTAATGAGAAACTCACTTTGACATGCAGTCTAGTTAAATACTATAAAATTTCAAAACAAGCAACTAAAGACAAATAAAGAAAATAACAACAGTATGGCTGAAACTATGATGCTTTGGCGATTAGGTCCATATTATCCCCAGAAAATATAAAGACTGAATATTCATTCTTGCATAGAATCTATGGTGTTGTTACTCATTTACTGATGCCCTAATGGAGCCTGTGGAGTGAGCAGAATTTAAAGAAATAGAAACTTGAAGTCTTTCTTACAAAGACAGAGGGACAACTCCTCCCACTTTGGGTAAGCTTGTAGAGCTGTTATGGGGCAATGTAAATTAAATAATGAGATTCAAATAGCACACCTAGTGCATACAGGTATGTTTAAGTGATTAAGAAGCTCCCTTTGCAATTGTGTGGTCCTGGGTTCAATTCCATTTTGTGGCTCCTTGCATACTATCTTCTACCATACTCTCAAATTGACCCAGACCATGTAAATGAAAGTGGGTAGACAGAAATCACATGGAAGTCTATCAGTGCCCAGGTCAACACAACTACTTAGCCCCATGGTCTCTTTAGAGGAGACTACTCTGTTGCAAGCATTCAGACCAACTCTTTTTGTCTGAGGGATAACCACTAGATAGCGAATCCTGAAAAACAATACATGGATATTGCTTCTGTTCCTCTGACAAA
The DNA here is from genome assembly GCF_046866305.1 of Octopus bimaculoides. Taxonomy (NCBI): domain Eukaryota; kingdom Metazoa; phylum Mollusca; class Cephalopoda; order Octopoda; family Octopodidae; genus Octopus; species Octopus bimaculoides. The sequence continues at coordinate 56,605,674 of NC_142940.1, forward strand.
CCCATATCCCCCTCCCTTTGAAATTATTCCAGATGGGTTGGACCAGAAAAGTTTTTAATTGTTCAGTGATACAGGTTTTGCTTTGCTAAAACCAAAAAACAATTAAAGACAGTGTCATGAAGGTACAGTTCTTCAAAGACCTTGAGAGCCGTCTCGTTGTCATTGATAAATGATCGGCTTTAAACCAATAACACGAATTACACAAGCCACAGGAGATAGTTGAAACTAGGAAAATATTTAACAAAAGAATTTGAAGATGGGCAAGCCTCAACCTGAACAATTTTTTCAAAAGAACTACTGTTCACTACGTCAAGCTCAAGGTTTGTAATACATGTGGACAAAATACAAGACGAGATGTTAAAAGCGTGACAAAAAAAAAAACTGCTGCTGAACACGGCAGAACTGACCAAGACCTCAGACATGACGATACATTTAATATATCCCCAATACCACCACCAAAGAACGTTGGCTGATGTTATTTCTATGTAAATAGTGTAATTTCGTACACACACAACAGTTTCGGCAGTTTGAAATAATATTGAATTCTGTCTTTAAGAGTTAATATTTTGAGACAAGGTCAAACAGGATGGGAGGTAAATCTTGCAGAAACAAAGAACCGACAGTTTTTTTCCATTTTATTAGAATTTAGTTTTTGTCATACCACTGATGACAACGTTTAGTAATTTTTAAAAAAAAACCATATGCAACTGCGTAAGGAAAAGGGTCTTTTTTTTTTTTTTTTTAAAGGAAATTTTTCTTTTAAATTGCGAATGCGAAGAATCAACCTCATCGATCATGTTCTCCGTGTGATAGTTTAATTATCAACTCTCTTAAAACGACAATCTATTTAAAGTTGCCTTTAAGTCAATGTTCCACCACGGCAAAAACACAGACTGATTTAATGACACTAAAAAGAAATAGGCTCAAACCAGATGCTGACCTGTATATATATAACTATTTACAAAAACATGATAACAGAACAATTTCTTTAATGAGGTCAACTAATATCAATTTAAAAATCACAGCTTTTTTCATAACAAAAGAAATTAACCAGATGACTTCTAGCTACTAACGATGAACTATAATTATAAAACAACACACAAAGACATATCCGTCTCAGGAAAACACTCAAATTCGTAGCAAATAAATAAATAAAATAAAATAAAAACCCACGCTAAATAAATGATCATATTTCGTGAGGATTTTGTTTCTAGAAACATGTCTTCTAAAATCTGATACGGTATCAAATTATTTTTCTTGAAGTGTGTCATAAACCTAGAAACATTTTAACAAGTGGTTGATACTTAGCAATAAATGGTTTTAAACTTTGCTTCAAGGCCACGATATTCTGAGGTAGATGACACTTGGTGACATCGCCTCCCAATACTGCACAAGTATTTATTTTATCGATCTCGAAGAGTGGCAAAGTTAAACAAGACCAGACACAAACTAATGCTGTAGAGAGACGTGACTATCACATGGGATTACTTAAAGCATAGCAGAAAAAGGAAATACTTAAAGTTATAGGTGTGGAACAGAGTTATTCATTTGTCCTCACTTTTCACATTTTTATGTTAAACATGAAACTTCAATGTTATGACGTTTACACTATGACTTATTGCTTAAATGAGTCTTAAAGTGGACGTATATTTAATTGAACAGATCTTATTGTACCATGCAGAATCTATCTGTTATGTAATTTATCTTTTTTTTGCCCCCCCCCCTCACATTTAATAAAAGAAAGCTTTCGATGACTGAGATCAAGTGTAGGACTGATATGATTAGGATAACTCAGAAATAATGCAGTCAACTACTATATTGTACATCTTTAAGGAATGCCATATTACCCTATAAGAGACGGTGTGGGAATTTAATGTTGCTGACCATTCTTTCTTGTTATCGAGAATAATGATTTAAAATGAACTAGCACCAATCGGGAATCGAAACCAGAAAACCAGAACACGGATTACCGCCATACAGATTGTGATTAAAAAGCTCGTTACTCTTCCTATGTTTACCGAGAGCAATAATAAAAAAAGTGTTTGAACACTTTTCATGTTCAGTTCAAATATTTAGAATAAAGAATAAATGGTAAAATTATTCTTAATTTTTTTCTAAAAAAAAAATTAGATACTTGAATGTTCTTTGTGGAAGAGAATGTGTCTCCCTTGAAAGAAAATACTGATTTTTTAACCTCAACACAGATCTTCCTTACATATAAATGAAAATGTGTGATGTTTATGCCCTTTTTTAAGGTGTATGAGCAACAAAAGCGAAATGGCTTTAACCGGGGAATCGAAACCGGGTGGTTGGGGCGGGACTGGTCTCGCCGGAAGCTAACATCTTTACATGAGAACCAGCTAAGTCAAGGATGAATGAAACTATACACAATATATATTTCTATACAAATATATAAATATCCAAACACGTATATTTATATTATATACATATAAACATACGTAATATATACAGAAAGATAAAAAGACAGATAGATATAAATATATATACATACATTACATATTTCATAACGCTTTATATTATGTAACAGCGATTTTTTCTTCTTCGATAGCGTTACTTTCATGTACTTTATGAATAAATGTAATGTTGGTATGTGTTCATTGTTTCGTTCTTCAAGCAACTAATTTGATATTGAGGGGTTTTATAAGTGAAAAAAGGGACAAAACGAAGAAGACAGTTGGTTGGGGTAAAACGCGTGGTAAGAACGAAATGACCAAGACTGGACTTACCTTTCGCCTATCATATGGTTTGGATGACGTATAGGATCGCTTAGATCGAATTTTGCCTCCAATATCTCTGTTGGCCATTTAAAAACAATCATTAACTATTACTAATCAGAAAAAACTAAGGTAAATAGGACATAAAAGCTTGCAGGAATGGAACAGTGTCACTCCACGCTTTCAACTCACTAAATATGGCGGTAATACAAACTAAATTCCCATTGGTCAATTTGCTAATCATGTGACACATTCCAGCTCGCGGTCATCTCCCCTTTCAAAAGATGAAAGTCAAGGCTGTCTCAGCTGTCGTTTCTTCATTTCTTCTCTGATTTCCCTCCAGTTTTCTTTTTTTTAATTTTCTGTCTCTTTCTCCATCATGCATTAGAAATTAATACATTTATTTGGTAAACTTTCTTAAGTTCCTATGCCGTTGTTAGAAGAGTTCCCCCACATTTCGAACAAATGTACATGTTATACTTTATCTCAAGTTAATTATTTATTCCTATGAAGAAAAACCAATTCCATATGTAATTTTGATGTATCTCAGGACAGCGACCTGAACTAGCGAAGAAATGACTGTTGTCTAACCATGGGCTTAATTTCACAGCGAGATTGAATGTATCTCTATTAAACCTACGACTATGCTCTTTTATGTATATATTTTAATTCATAACCCACGCTGTTTAAGTATAATAATAATATATGTATGCGTACATATTTCCAGAGAAGACCATTTGCCGTATCTTAACTATTGACATAAGCTTTTGTTTTTTTCTTTCAATACAATGGTCTATGTTTAATTACATTTTTGGTAAGTTTTATATATATATATTTAAAAAAACCCATTCAATTAACGAAAATCCGTTTGCTATAAATACTTAGGTATGCTTTTCATCAAATAGCATTTCAACAAAAGGTCTGTCAACCCATCTCACCTCTCCACGTACAAGCGTGTGTATGTACAAATATATGTGTGTGCGCGCGCGCATATATATATATATATATATATATATATATATATATATATATAATTTTTAATGAGCAAAATTTATAAAAGTGACGTAAAGAGCCGAAAGTTTCATGCATGGCATTTATCAAGTTTGGTAAGTGTCGTACACGAAACTCGTTTTTTAAAGTCATTTTTAGTCGTATATATATATATATATATATATATACACACACTAGGTGATCTTTGGCTTTAGGCACCATATACTCGTGTAATGAGTTCTCTTTCTCCTTTTCTACTAAATATACATATATGTATGTGTGTAAGGATATAATCATATACGGATGTTTGAGTAAATAGAACTTCACTACCTACGCATATTTCTTTTAGACAAAGGGAATTTGAAGGTTCACTGCTTCACAAGAATCTGAGTCTGAGATGAAATTCCTGGTCTCTATAAGACATCGAACATTCCAGTTCATCATCACACCACTACCATCATCATCATAATAATTTAACGTCTATTTTTCAAACTGGCATGGGTTTGCGAGGTACTAGTGAGCTAAAGGCTGTGTCGTTCGCTTTTTCAACTTTAGCAGTGTGTAGCGGGTGCTTTTTTATGTGTCACGGGTTTGCGGTTCGCAAGTAATTTGCAAGACAAGAAAGAACAAGAGAAGGCCAAACTGCCTATTGGATCGGTGGATTTGGTCTCCGTTCTGCAGTGAACATAGCTCTGCCGGCATACCTTTCCTCGGTCTCCTCCAGCCGCAGTCTCTTTTGCGAGATACTCCATGGGATGGCTGAACCAGATGTGGCCCAGGAACTAGAGTCAGCCCTAGCTAATTGGATTGCTGATGGGCTTGCTTTCCCCCAGAATACGGATGTCTACTGCAAGTGGGACGACATCAGATGTAAGTCCATCTTCGAGCGGCTAGAGATCACAAGACCACCACCGCCTCGCAGCCAAATAGCGACGTATGACTCAATTCGGTGCCTTCTTCATCTACTGGCACCCTTCTAGATGATGAGTGCATCCGTATCAGAGTGGCCCAATGCCTCGGACCTGGTGTGTGTAAGCATCACACACGTCGCAGCGGAGCGATAGTAGACGAATTCGGCCTGCAGCCATTATCCTGCAGTCTTAGCGCAGGCCGATTCTCCCGACACACCGCCCTGAATGACATAATGAGACTTGACGCGGTCAGCTTTCCGTCCGAACTTGAGCCAGCAGGACTCGACCACGGGAATGGTAAGCGCCTCGACGGAATACCCCTCTTCTCATTCAAGAGAGGCAGATATCTAGTCTGCGATGCGACGTGCAGCGACACTCTCCAGCTCCAACCCGGCTGCGAACTCGGGTGACGCTGCCCGTAATGCGGAGGATAGAATAATCAATTAATACTGGAGCTTGGTTAGCTGCTATCAGTTTGTGCCTGTTGCCGTCGAGATGTCAGGTTCCTCGGGACCTCGAACTACCGATTCCCTTCGCAAAATAAGGATAACAGCGGTCCGTTGGAGAAAGTGTAATGACTACTTCAGCGAGTGACGCTAGCCATTCTCCACGGTCATGAGGGTGAGCACACCATTTCTGAGGGATGTGGCCCATCGCGCCCTTCCCCTCCATCTGCTGATAACCTCCTACCTTTCTTCTTTTCTTTTCTCTTGTTTCGTTATATTTAAATGTTATAAATATATATATATATGTATGTATGTATGTGTGTGTCTCCCAACATGGCTTGACAAACCGATGGTGGTGTGTTTACGTCCCGTAACATAGCGGTTCGGCAAAAGAGACCGATAGAATAAGTACTAGGCTTCTAAAGAATAAGTCCTGGGGGGTCGATTTGCTCGACTAAAGGCGGTACACGTATATATGTCGCTGTGGCTGCTAGTCTGTGTGGTGATTACTCGCCATTCCAGTGTATTAAGCTACAGACCAAGCTATTTAAAATATTCTTTAAGAGGCGATATGTGTCGATGTTGAGTTGATTCAACAGAGATCAGTTGATGGAACCTGACTGTTGTGAGATTAAGGGTAATAAGTAGGTTATCTCCCCTCCACCATTTAAAACTCTGAACAACTTTCGCTGGTCGGCATGTTTTTCCTTGTGAATTTTATGTGAGCTGAGTTAAGAATGACTAATTAATATTAATGGTAAATCCAAGACGTGCAGCTACTTATCTATACAGCGAGGTCACAGCTCCGGTACTACAGTCTGGGCGAGAGTAAAGAATATGTACACTCGGTGTTTAGGGTTAGGGTTAGAGTTCTTGTTAGAATACGTACACCACCCGAAAACGGGTGGTGTACGTATTCTTTACCTCCGCCGACATCTGATTAGAAAGTCGCTGGAAATAATCGCACGATTCTTCAAGCCAAGTCAACCGGTAAAAGATTTAGGGATAGACCACCAGGGCTGGATTCATATCCATAGTTTTGGTTGGTGACACTCGGGAATCCAACAGGAAAGTGTAATGACGGTTGCTTCTGGTAGGAAGGACCCTATGGAAAGGTGCTCGAGGACTCTACCCTTACAACCTTCCCAGGTATCGTGGACAGAGAAAATGGATGGATGTGATATGCTAATAATACCTGTATACAATACTAATGATTTTAACATCCCCTTATCGCTTCTTTTCCCACTATCAGACAATGCTTGTGAGGGTGTCTGGTTTTCTATCTCCTCAGCTAAGCTGAGTGTTTGGGGTTGCCTCAAAGACTTTTAGAGGAAGTAATCCTTCGTTTTATGTATCCAAAACGTAAAAAAAAAAATGGCAATAATCACCGTTAGATGACTAAAACTCAGCAATTAAATTAAAATGGAAGAATTTTTTTTTCTTTCAAATTAAAAAGATTATTATGAATTTGTGTATAGAAGAAATAAATGGTTGAAACCTTTTATACAGCATGCGTCTGTGAGGAGCATGGCGGACTTAATTATAATTAAAAGTAATGATGTAATTGAAAGATATTCTGCACCATAACGTCTGATATTGAAAGTACAATTAATTTTCTTGCATCGTTGGGATTTATTTAATTAAGAGGTTAGCTGAATCAATGCGTTTAGAGCATTGGCAGCCATGTTCAGATCAAAAAGCTCGGAAGTTTGGTATTGTATATGTTGCAAACATTTCTGAAACATCAAACAAAATTCCTTTTTCCTCTGAGTTTCATATTTGTCCTGTAGAGCTCGTGTGTGTATTAGTATGCACACGTTCAAATTCATGTATTAACCGCAGGCACCTCCGTCACTACCACCACTATACAGCATTCCTTCAGTTTTTTTTTCCTTGTTCTCCCTTTCTCTCTATCTCATACACACTCTCTCGCACTTTTCTTTCTCACTCTCTCTCTATCTCATACACACACTCTCGCACTTTTCTTTCTCACTCTCTCTTTATCTCATACACACTCTCTCGCACTTTTCTTTCTCACATCTCCCTCTATCTCACACGCCTTTTTTCATACATACACTCACATCGCTCTCTCACCTCTCTCATGCACACACTCTTTTTTTATGTCTTCTCTTTCTCTTCTTGTTCGTGATTTGTTGACTTTATCCATTTTCTGAAAGTTATCAGGAAACAAGTCTGAGCAGGCGGGGTGGGGGGTGGACACCCTTGTGTAGGTATGCCATCATCATCGTCATCATCATCATTTCAATGTTATTATTTATTTATTTAAGGCGGCGAGCTGGCAGAAACGTGAGCACGCCGGGTGAAATGCTTAGCGGTATTTCGTCTGCGAATGTTCTGAGTTCAAATTCCGCCGAGGTCGACTTTGCTTCTTATCCTTGCGGGGTCGATAAATTAAGTACCAGTTGCGTACTAGGTCGAACTAATCGACCTGCCCTCTCCCCCAAAATGTCGGGCCTTGTGCCTAGAGTAGAAAACAATGTTATTTATTTAAATATATCAAAATCCTTTGATATCGTATTCCACCTAAACTGATTTAACCAGCTTGAGATCGCTCCCAGTTATAGGACACAAACTTCCTCTTTTTAAAGACACCCCCCCCCCCCGCTCATCGCCGTCGTTGTCATCAAAACTTCCAATATCGCGTCTTGGTAACCTTTTTTCTTCATAATCGCTAAAAACATTATCGGAATCGCCACTACCGCCAAGAACAACCAAATAAATCATATCCTTACCAAAAAAGTTTTTAAAATAAGGAAGCATACAATGCCTATACAGAACCCTAGATATACAAAAAGACAGGATGATCACGGTTGGAACACTTTTGATCGAAGCCAACAGCGTCATCAAAGATGGTTATTTCATTATTGTTTTAATTGTTTTATTGTTTCATTATCTCTAACCGTCGTTGCATTAAATTATTGTTGTCGTTTCTGTTCCTGTGTATTTATATGTGTTGTGTTGGTTTGTTGTAATTATTGTTATTGTTATTGTAAGTTCGTAAGAGCATCAGCGGTTGACTCTATTTTCACATATAGGGGACACGCGCACACACACATGCACACAAAGACAGACGCACGCACAAACACACACACACTCACATGCACGCACTCACAGACGCCTGCACAAACACACAGATGCAAACACACACACACACACAGACGCAAACACACACACACACACAGACGCAAACACACACACACACAGACGCACGCACAGCACATAAACATATACACACAGGCGCACACACACAAGTGCACACATACACACATAGACGCACACACATACACATTCACAAACACACATTTAATTATGTTGTCCAACAAGAAGAGCAACAATAAACATTGCATATGTCATCATCATCATCATCATCATCACCATCACCACCACCACCATCTGCATGATAAAATAACTAAGAAAATTGGTCCGTTGGTGTTGGATCGTCTTTCGGCCGACTTACCTGCACGCCATAAGGATTTGCTCGATAAGACCTACCTTGGAGGCTACACAACAATATCATCATCGCCGTCGTCGTCGTCATTGTCATCATGCCCACCACCACCATCATCATTATATTAGCATCTTCGTCATTCATCGTCGTTGTTGTCGTCACCACCATCGTCATGATCGACCCATCATCATCACCATCCACAGCAACGGCAACGAAAGTCGCAAAAGATTTGACAAGACAGGTGAGTGAAAATCGTACAGCACAGTGAGTGTTCGGTTAGCACTCAGTATTTTACCTGGGTGGGGTGAGAGCAGTAGCCCCATGGTAACAAGAGGTGGGTGGTTAGCACACAAAATGTTGCCCCACAATCGTCTAGAAGAAGTCGGGTTCGAACGACAGAAGAGCTGGGTAGGCTTTACCCGTCGTTTAACGAAATCTAACAATAGCAACAGTTGTGGTTTCTCATCTGATTCAACATGGAGCCAAAGTGATTTTTCTCAACGGTAAGTGGACAAACTGTTTGTGTGAACGCACTACACTACACACACACGAAGTGTGTGTATAAAGCGCGAAACTGATGGGACATTCTGGATATGGACTGAAGAATAAATCGGTTGTGAATGGTCCATGTATCTTGTCCAGTTTCCTTCTTATGTTATCGTCTAGTTTTCTGTATGTTTTTCGTTGGATTTATGCTTGCTCTGTTTTCTCCTTGTTGTGTTCTTGTTCAACCATTGATTTATATGTATATAATTGAATAAGATGGTCAACCATACATATATATGTATGTATACGAGGTATGTATGTATGCTTGTGCGGTATAATTGTCATTATTATCTGTATTTGAGTATATATATATATATATATATATATATATACTTACCTTACCTATCTATCTATCTATCTATCTATCTATCTATCTATCTATCTATCTATCTATCTGTGTGTATGCGTGTGTGTATCTGTCTGTCTATGTATGTATGTATGTATGTATGTATGTATGTATGTATGTGTCTTGGGTGTCACATACGTAGCCCGAACGGAGAGGGATCGAAAGATTCGAACCCTCTCCGGTTACCGGTATATGGTTTTTCAAAAATATATCTGCATGAGTATATGTATGTTTATGAAGATAATTTTCGCAATCACTGGACCCCCAAATCGTATCCATTCTATTGCGTAGCATTTAAAACACTTTTTTTTTCATACGGGGTCGAATCAAAGCTATGTGAGTAAAACTGTATGGAGGTGACATTACGGAAGCTGATCAAAGAAACTCTATACGTAATGCAAAGGTCCAAGCTTGTCACACTATGTCATGTTGCATGTGTTTGCGATATACGTTAAGGATCCAAGTATATGTGGAATATTCAGCCACTTACTAAATAATTTAATAGGTGGGAAGTTCAGTCGATCGAACAGCTGGAATACTCATCGTCGAAACAGACGGAAATCCATTAATTTTTTTACTCTGTATATGTGTGAGGAAAATATTTTGACTGAATATCTGTCCGGGTTGGATGTTTTTATATTAAAAATGAAAGAGAAGAGAGAGAAAAAAAAAAGAGAAAGAATAGGTTTGTTACATGTTGTTACATGTTGTCTGCTTTTATCTGTGTGTAAGTGCTTTTGTTTTATCACAGCAGGTTGATAATAGGAAGGAAAAAAGTGCCTACGCACACACATACTCACACGCACACACACACACACAGAGAAGCGTTACTTTTTTATTTACAGATCAACACTGACAGCAATGACCTGGTTTTGCATAATGGGTATATATATATATATATATATATATATATATATACGCATGTATGTACATATGTATGTATGTATGTATGTATGTATGTATGTATGTATATATATATATATATATATATATATATATATATATATATATATATATATACGCATGTATGTACATATGTATATATATATATATGGGAGATTATACAAAAAATAACAACAGACGAGGACAGGTGGTGTAAATAACAAAAGTATATATTAGTATGACGCTCGGGAATACGGAAAGTCTTTGACGTTTCGAGCTACGCTCTTCAACAGAAAGAATACGGAGACAAGGAGAAAAACACGGAGAAAAAAAATTGAATAGTGTTCAGTCAACGGTCACAAAAAATAACAACAGACGAGGACAGGTGGTGTAAATAACAAAAGTATATATTAGTATGACGCTCGGGAATACGGAAAGTCTTTGACGTTTCGAGCTACGCTCTTCAACAGAAAGAATACGGAGACAAGGAGAAAAACACGGAGAAAAAAAATTGAGAAAAAAAATTGAGAAAAAAAAATTGGAGAAAAAAAATTGGGAGAAAAAAAAATTGAGATATATATATATATATATATATATATATATATATATATATATATATATATATAACAGAAAGGGAAGAGTTTCGATTATCTCTATGTGGTGAGTTGTAACGCAAAAAAAATAAATAGGTGAAAAATGGTGAAAAAAAATAAAAATGTTGGACTAACGATTATGGTTTAAATATTATCACCAAGTATATACTTCCTGACTATATAAAAGTACAAACATACATATTGGCAGGCCTTTTGTTTGGTTTTGGTGAGGCCTGCATGAACAGGTACTGAGGTGCAATGTAACGCGTAAAATTTAACAATGGTAAGGTTGGTCTCAATAGTATTCTTGTGCCCAAAGGAGCTAAGGATGTGAATTAGGTCCTTCCTAAGTCTATTTAGGGTATACCCATTCGCACCTCTAGAGATGGCTAAAGCATCATCTCTGTATAGACCGAAAAGGACTGATGGCAGCGTCTTTGTTAAGGTGTCCACTATATACAACCCTTTGAGGTCACAAATATCAGAGCTGTCTAAGTCTCCCACTGCCACATCGAAAGAGCCCTACCAGGTTAGTTTGTTTGACCCAGGCCAAAGGTCAGTTTGTTTGACCCATGCCAAACCTTTATTGAACAGTAGCATTCTCCTAGCATGCATAATTATGTCTATGTTTCTATTGCAGAGTTAACAGAATTTCTATTCATATAGATAGGCAGACAGATTGTTGACTAGTATATTACTAGTTAAACTAAATAACAGGTCAAAATGTTATTGTGAGTGTGTGTGTGTTTATCTTTATTTAAATTATCAAGATAACTAAAAGAATGATTTCGTTTTTGGATTTGGTTTGCAAGATTTTTTATGTGATTTCGTGTGTTGAAGCATATTCTGTTGTGTCTGGGGAGAGTCATTTTCTTATTGTGCCTTAAAATTTAACACACTCACCGGAACGAAAATTTTAGGAAAATAAAAAGAAAAATAAGTGGAAATTTTACCGGTGAGTGTGTTAAATTTTAAGGCACAATAAGAAAATGACTCTCCCCAGAGGTAAAAGAATGATGAAATCAGTTATAAGCTGCATTTGCTGGTGATTAAAACTTCACTGGAATAACTCTTTCCTTTTGAACTGAAAGTTTTATTTATTTCAAAATTGTTTATGTATATGAAAAAAAAAAAAAAAAAAAAATAACCAAACTTTTCAGACAGAAAATGTGTGTGGAAGTCACAGAAGGCGTAATTATAATTGACTCTGATGATTTGATTTGAAAGTAATTGCTTCCTATGGGATATTTGCAACATGATGATTGCTACTGAAAGTAACATTAAATTTCTTGCATCGTTGGAATTAATTAATAATCCAGCAGTGTGTTGTAATGAGCCAATGTGTTTGGTGAATTGCCAGACATGCTCAGATGGAAAACCTTAGAGATGTTGTACTTGCATGCTTTATTGAATTATTAGCCGAGTTTTTTTTCTTTTTTTGTCTGTGGCTCTCGTATCCCACTGCTTCACCCCGGATAGGTTTATCTGTGGTGGATGGCAATTAACTGCAAACAATCTGTTGTTATGGAGCTGGTTGGTATCAAGTATAGAAACAACAGTTAATTGGTATAATGTCTTTGAATTCAGTTGCATTTAATAGCAAGTTTCCGGTTAATGCTGATTATTACTGATTACATTATATATATATATATTTTTGGACTTGGATGGTCTCATACCACATTCACACAGGTATTTCTACAAGCAATTCATTCATCTCTTCCCTTATAACGCCTCCCTCAAGTCCTGCATTAATCTATGAGTGGACTGGAGTAACATGAAATAAAGTGCCTTGCTCAAGGACATACTGTACTGCCAGGAATTGAACTCACGATCTTAATTCTGTGAGCTGAATACCGCTAAGTCTTTTCTCCTCAGAATGATCGCTCTCTGGAAAGCCCTTTCCCTGCTCATGTTTTTCTTGCATCTGTTGACTTACAACTGTTCATAAGGAACATTTATTATGTCAGTCTCACTAGTAATGGAGGACTGTGAAAAACCACAAGCACAGTCCCTTCATCCAGAAAAAGAAAAAAAATGATATTCTGTTGGTTACGATGATGAGGGTTCCAGTTGATTGGATCAACAGAACAGCCTGCTTGTGAAATTAAATGTGCAAGTGGCTGAGCACTCCACAGACACATGTACCCTTAATGTAGTTCTCAGGGAGATTCTGCATGACACAGAATGTGACAAGGCCGGCCCTTTGAATTACAGGTACAACTCACTTTTGCCAGCTGAGTGGACTGGAGCAATGTGTCTTGTTCAAGGACACAATGGACTACCAAGAATTGAACTCACAACGTCATGGCCATGAGCCGAATGCCCTAACCACTAAGCCATGTGCCTTCACTTCCCAAGCAAACATGCCACTGCATAACAATACCATCATACAACACCATACTCATTCACTATACTGGTAATTCTCTGTCTTTTTGAATTTGTCGGACACTCAAGACCAAACCAAAAATTACTGGAGCACTTTTTGTGCAAAGCAAAAAAATTACTGACACATTTCACACAGAAATTAGAAATATAAAAGGATTTAAAGTTAAAAATTTAGCAAAAATATAGAAAACCATTCTTTTTTGTCTTATTAATCATACATCGTCATCATCATCATCATCGTCAACATTTAACATCTGTTTTTAATGCAGGTATGGGTCGGATGGCTTGACAGGAACTTGCATGGTCAGGGGTCACACCAGGTTCCATCGTCTTTTTTGGCATGGTTTCTATGGCTGGATGCCCATCCTAATGCCAACCACTTTACAGAGTGTACTGGGTGTTTTTTTCGTGGCACCATCGCCAGTGCGTTTTATACAGCATCAACACCAGTGTCTTTTATGTGGCACCAGCGTTCACACCAAAGTGTTTTACATGGCACCTTGGTTTTAGGATCTCAGTTCTGTTATGGTAGGCAGGTCTTCTTGAGTACAGTAATGTGCCACATGTATATCTCAGTCCTATTCTTTTATTCTTTTACTTCTTTCAGTAGTAGTAGTAGTAGTAATATAGACAGAGCGACAATATAATGTTATATGCAAAAATCTCAAGATGGAAGATGTGGAGTTACAACTTTATTACCTGTTCTTTGAATAAAATTTCTCCTCTGTCCTTCCAGAAACACATTATTGTCCAATATGAGAACCAAGTCAGCAGCATATTCCTGCTTCCAAGAGCAGCAAAGCTTTCATTTTGATGACACAACCCCATTTTCAAGAAGTAGCATTCTTCGAACAGAGCCTTGGTGAGTACCTTGTTTATCGAGCCATCGAAGAGCTAATAGTTACAGTTGGACCATGTTTCACTGATAAGGTTTAATAAGACTGAAACATACCAGGAGTTGTCACAGTACTATTAAAGACCACAATATTTACTCCCTACAATATTCCATATTTAATTAATTTTCATTAATTTAAATTTTGGAGTTGTCTCCCTTGCTTCTTGTTTTATTTCTCATTTAGGAAATTATTGTTTTCTTTACTCAAAGAGGAATCTGTATCTGTTTCCAGTCCTTTTATTCTTATCGATACTGACCATGCTACTATTATTCTGGCACAGTCCATCTAGGATTACATTATCTTATGTATCCTTCTTTTATTGTAACAAAACAAAAGTAGATTGTAATTAGGTTGTCATTTTCCGAGCAGAGGGACTACATAGAATCTCTGTTGTTGGTTTGTGATATTGCTTGTTGTTATTGCAGTGGTGGCGACAGATGTGGTGGTAGTGATGATGCTGACGATTATTGGATGGTGGGAGATGTGTTGGTTGTTGGAAGGGTGGTGGTGATAGCTGCTGGAGTAGTGTTGGTCGTGGGTGGTAGTGAGTAGTGGCGGAGGTGGTTGTTCTTGGAGTGGTAGTGATGTATGAGGTGGTGGCGGTTGTAATGTTGATGGTCGTTGAAATATTGGTAGTGGTGGCAGTAGTTGTTATAGTGGTGGTGGTGGTGGTGTTGCTGCTGGTTGTTTTGGGGGTGAATGGTGGTGGCAGTAATGGTAGTGGTTGGAGGTAAGTACTTTGGTGGTGGGGACATAATGGTTGAGATTGAGGAGGTGATGTCACATGAAAATACCTGTTCAGACACGTGCGCTTACGTGTGTATGCATGTATGTGTTTGTGTGTGCTTGTGTTTATATCTACTGATGTGTGTATATCTATGTGTGTATATATGCATAAATGTATATGTATGTGTTTGTGTGTGTGTATAAATGTATGAGAGCAGATGTGCTTATACATACTTGTGTATATGTGGGTATATATATATATGTGTTTTGTATGCTTACGTGTGTGTGTATGTGTGCTTATATCTGCATGTCTATCTGTGTGTGTATGTATGCATATATTATGTGTGTGTTTGTGTGTGTATGAATGTATGAGAGCTGATGTGTTTATATATGTTTAGTGTGTGTGTATATCTTTTGTATACTTACATGTGTGTGTGTGCTTATATCTGCTTATATGTGTATGTATGCATATGTGTATCTGTGTGCGCGTGTGTATGTATTTGTGTTTATGTGTATGTGTGTGTATGAGTGCTGATATGCCCATATAATGTACTTATGTGTACTTGTGTGTGTGTGTGTGTGTGTGTGTGTGTATGTATATATGTTTGTGGTGTAAATGTAGTGAGTTAATCTTTCTATCTGTATGTTGTTGTTAGGTCCCCAAGTCAAAACTGACAGAGCAAACTTACACTCAAAGCCATTCCACCCATGACCACCCTGTAATTTTAAAAGTATCTATGACAACAGTATCTAATGTGTCCTTTTCTTTTTCTAAATCAATAGGTTGTGTGATTTGAAGGAGATTTAGGTGTTATTTCTTGCAGGCTGGCCAACCACTTAGCAGTGCACTAAGTTTCTACAGCTGGATACCCTTCCAAATGCCAACCACACTGAGAGTGTAGGGGTGCTTTTTACATGCCACCAGCACAGGAGCCAGTCAGGGGATACTGGCATTGGTCAAACACACACACACCGTTTCTGTGTCTTGTGACACTATGCATTTGTATATCTATAAATGTAGTGTGTGGGTCTTTGTACATCTATGTCTTCCATTGAATATATATATATATATATATATATATATATATATATATAAATATATATATGTATGTGCTTGAGAAGACCTGTTGAGACAAGTAAAACCAATATCGTAGCTGGGGCGGGTGCCTCCTGACTGGCTCTTGTGCCAATGGCATGTAAAAAGCACCATCTGAATGTGGTTGGAGGCCCAACCTTCCGAGTTCTTTCACAGGGATTAGAAAAACCAAAGGACTGCTGCAACAAGAGTGTGAATCCGAGAGGGGAATTTGTTGAATAAAATCATAACTGATCCTCTTGTATTTTTTTTTACCGAAAGCCAGGAACTTTCCAGCCCCCCCCCCCCCCCACCTCATAAGCTGATAAACAGAAATTGATAAAGTAAAAAATAAACTGAAAAATACCTCCTCCAGTTGATATGATTAACTGAAATCCTTCAATGCTGCCACATGACCTTAGTTCAATGAATGAAACTGATAATGTGTACGAGAATGTTTGTGAGTGTGTGTGTGTGTGTGTGTATGTATGTTTGTGTCAATGAGTACTTAATAATTTGTTTTACAGACCAATTCTACATTAAGCTTAGACAATGTTTACTTGGACTGTAAGACCAGTTTGTGTTGATACACTGCACATACACATATACTCATATGAGTGTGTGTGTATGTGTATATATATATATATATATATGTGTGTGTGTGTGTGTGTGTGTATATATATATATGTGTGTGTGTGTGTGTGTGGACACGCAATGGCCCAGTGGTTAGGGCAGCGGACTCGCGGTCATAGGATCGTGGTTTCGATTCCCAGACCGGGCATTGTGAGTGTTTATTGAGTGAAAACACCTAAAGCTCCACGAGGCTCCGGCAGGGGATGGTGGCAAACCCTGCTGTACTCTTTCACCACAACTTTCTTCCTGTTTCTGTTGTGCCTGTATTTCAAAGGGGCCAGCTTTGTCACACTGTGTCACGCTGAATTTCCCCGAAAACTCCGTTAAGGGTACACGTGTCTGTGGAGTGCTCAGCCACTTGCACGTTAATTTCACGAGCAGGCTGTTCCGTTGATCGGATCAACTGGAACCCTCGACGTCGTAAGCGACTGAGTGCCAACAATATATATATATATATATATCTTTTACTTGTTTCAGTCATTTGACTGCAACTATACGGAGAGCCACCTTGTAGGGTTTTAGTCAAACAAATTGACCCCAGGGCTTATTTTTTTTAAAGCCTAATACTTATTCTATCAGTCTCTAATGCTGAGCCACTAAGTTACAGGGACTTAAACACACCAACACAAGTCATCGAGTGTTGATGGGGGACAAACACAGATACAAAGACACACACACATAGATATATACAAATAGATATATATACGACAGGCTTCTTTCAGTTTCCGTCTCCAAATTCCCCTGACAATTTACCTGTTTGTCTGTGTGTCTGTGTTTATATATATGTAGCCAGTCTAAAGAGGGAGAGGTACTTGTCACAGTCATCTCTTTAACAGCGTTGTATCTCAATTCAGCACTGGCTTAATGTATGGATATTTGTATTTGTGCCATAGTGAAACCGCAACCCCTACTGATTACCAAATGTCCATGCATAAAATCCTGTGATTAACTATTTCAGCTTTTTCTAGAATGGACAAGAAGCCAGTCTGCTTTAGACAGCATTGCCAGAAAATATGGCACCTACACTATATCTACTAAGTAAACTAATCGACTGAGAATGAAGTACATTCAGTAAATCTAAACCACACACTAAGAATTAGCATGTGATGTCAAGATAAGGACACACACACACACACACACAAATACATTCATATACATAAATATATAAATACATGTATCATCATCATCATTATCACCACTGTCATTTAACATCTGTTTACCCATGCTGGTATGGGTCAGATGATTTGACTGGATTTAACACTTCACAAAACTTCACTGTGCTCCAATGTTTGATTTGATGTGGTTTCTCTATGGCTGGATGCCCTTCCTAACACCAACCACTTTATAGATTCTACTGGGGCCTTTTCTTTTTGTGGACCAGCCTGCAACTTTCAAGATCAAGGGCCCAAAGAAGCCCCTATAACTGGAGGAGAACAGTAGAGAGAAGGTGCAATGATTGTCAGTAGGATGATGAGAGAGAGTAAATTATGAAGAGAGGAATAGACTGACAGTTGTGAGAGGGTGGCAGTGGAGAGACTAACATAGAAGACACTATTTGTGGGAAGAGTATGGATGGAAAAGAGGATAGGGAAGGGCTTTATGTCAGGGGTTTGTGAGAAAGGGAGGGACAGAGTACTTGATGTGATAAAGGCTCTTGAGTAGGGTGTTCCCAGGTTAACCTAAATTATAAGGGCAAGTATGAATGGAAAGTGTGAGAGAAAGGGAACATGAAAAAGATAAATGGAGGCTCTGAGGTATTGAGTAGAGGCATATGGTCAAGTGGTTCGGGTGTTGGACTCATGAGCATAAGATTGTGGTTTCATTTCCTGGACCAGGCAATGCATTGAGTTCTTGAGTAAAACATTTCATTTCACTTTGCTCTAAATCCACTTAGCTGGCAAAAATGAGTAATCCTGCAACAGACCAGCACCCTGTTCAGGGGGTAAATATATATACACTGTAGAAACTGAGAAACCAGCCCTTGTGAGTCTATAGGTCTCAAGAAGGATGCTTTTGTTGAGGTATGGAGAGAATCATTGATGGAAAGGGAAGGTGGCTGTGGAAGTGGGCCAGAGATGGAGAAGTGAAAGTGTATTGAGGTGATGGAGGAACTGTAGGGAGAGGATGGTGAAAGAAAATGAGGAAGAATATGGGGGAGCAGTGGGTAAGTGCAGTGAGAGCAGGGAGTGAAAGTGATATTGGAGGGCCCTGTAGAGGTAGGGTGATGAGAGCATCCCAGACATGGAGGCTGATGGGAGAGGACAGTGAGAGAAAATGGTAGTGGAGACAGTGAGAGAAAATGGTAGTGGAGACAGTGAGAGAAAGGAAGGCTGGAGAACACCTAAGTGGGAAGGAAGAGAGGGTGAATACAGCAAAGAGCATCGAGGTGAGAAGCAGACAGGGAGAGGAAGCTGTTGTGGAGTTGAGAGGAGGACGACAGGTGAGAACAGTGAAAGCATCCCAGGCAGGGAGATTGAGGAGAAAGGACAGGTAAAGAGAGGTAGGGGAGGAGCAGTGGATGAATAACTGTAAGAGTCTGCCAGCTACCAACACTTCCTTGACTAATGTTTTTTCTATCACGCTTGCTTGAAAGAACAGGGTTTTCTCCAGTGTGTCACCAAATTACAATCAATTGTTGCCTACCTTGTGAGGTTCACTTTCTTGAGATCATGTTTTTCATGGTCCTTTTCTTCCATAGTTACCTTCCATTTTCAGTGCTTGATACTTGAGCTTTTTTACTGTGTCCTGTCTCTATGAAGCTTTTGGTCAGTTGAGGACTAAAGTAAAATACATTTGCTTGGTGGGCTGCAGAACCATGTGCCTGGCATGGCTGTGTGTCAAGAAGCTTGCTTCTCAGCCACATGGTTCTAGGTTCAGTCCCACTCTGTGACACCTTGGGTAAGTGTCTTCTATTATAACCCCAGCCTGACCAAAACCTTGTGAGTGGATTTGGTAGACAAACTGAAAGAAGTTTCTTATATATGTGTGTGTGTGTGTGTGCCACCTGGGCAACGTTGGGTATCACTAATGCAAGTATATTATAAAAATGGTTTTTACATTTAATCTTATCAGTTACTTATTTGGATTAATTTTTCTTGTTCTGTTTCTTCTTCTTCTTCTTCTTCTTCCCACCCAGCTCTCTTTTAATATTTAACACCATGTTTCATGCATACATACATACATACATACATACATAAATGCATGCATACTTACATACACACACACACACATACATATACACACATACATATACACACATGTATATGTGTAGCTATGTATTCTGATTTGTTCCCTAATCTATCTGGAGGCAGGAGAGGGTGTATGACTCAGTTAAAGGTTAATCTGAAGTACTTGAGATACAAAACTTATCATGTTTGATTTATGTTTTATATTTACCTGCTCACCCCCACATCAGTCTACCTCAATTCACTGAGAGATGACCTCCAGGCAGGACCCATAATTTCAAAACCAGAAGCAATATACACTCTTCATCGGTAAGGTCTGGCCTGGGTCTGTTATTGTTGCTGCTGTTGCTGTCATTGTCACTGTGGTTTACCTAACAACAAATTCTGAATGTTGGATTTACATTTGTCGCAAGGAAAATATGAACGGAAAACAAAGAAAGAACGGCTTCTATTTCCATTGAGTGTGTGCAAATTATAGTAAGTAGAGAAACCAGCTGGTAGATTGATTTTCTTTCTGTTAGTCAATGGTGTGCTGCTTATGTACTAACTCTGGTATATTTTGTGATAGCCCCTGGTATATCAATTATGCATTCCCTGTTTTTTTTTTTCTAATAGCCAATGGTGAATGGTTATATATTCACTAAACTACTGGTATGAGGGGGTGCTGAAAATTCCTGGTTTTAAGGGTATCATGAAAAGCCTGGTTGAAGGCCCAACTTTCTGGAGGGCTGCTGCAATAAGTGTAAATCTGAGAGGGGAATATGTTGGTTAAAACCATAATTAACAAATCTTCCTGTATTTTCTTTTACCCAAAGCCAGGAACTTTTCAGCACCCCATCGTATATTTTGTGATAGTTACTGAGTTACTGGGTATGGTTATGTTATCACTGACCAATGGCTTATTTTGTGATAGCCACTAATGGGTTTGTTTTATATATACACTGACCAGAAATATATTTTGTTACAGCTACAGGTGAGTTGGTTTCCCCACCCATTTTTACGCATTACTACCTATCCCCCTTCTTGTGTGTGTTCCCGTCTGCTGCCACCTCCTCCTCTTCCTCCATAATCCACTTCTACTATCTTTACATTACCCCCAAACTGAGACATGCCATTACCCCCATCTCCATCTGTGTTCACCATTCACATGCTTTCAGTTCCGTCCTCAACTCCACCGGCTGATATTCTCCTTTTACACCCTCACAAACCTACTCACCCAGCCATCCTCAATTATCCCCTCACCTTTCATCTTATTGTACCTCCATGGTGTGTCTTGATCTCTCCCATACTTCCTCCCTTCCCTGCTGGGGTCGCCATGCATATCCTATACAGCAACTCCTCCTTTCACTGCACTTACCCACTGTTCCTCCATTACCTCAACACACCCTCAGCTCTCCATCTCTTGCCCACTCCCACCACCACCTGTTTTCATCAATAATTCTCTCCATACCCTCGTTAAAAGCATCCTTCTCAAGTTTTATGGACTCATAAAGGCCAGTTTCTTGGTTTCCATAATGTGTGTATATATATATATATATATATATATATGTCATCACCATCATCGTTTAATGTCTGCCTCCCATGCTGATATATACATATTTATCCCCTGGACAGAACACTGGTCCATCACAAGATGACTTAGTCTTTCATCCTTTTGGGGTCGATAAAATAAGTACCAATTGAGTATTGGGGTTGATGTAATCAACTAGGTCTTTCCCTTGCAGTTTCTGGCCTTGTGTCAAAATTTGAAACCATTATCATTATTATTATTATTATTATTATTATTATTATTATTAATAACATGGCAATCTGGCAGAATTGTTAGCATGCTGGGTGAATTGCTTAGTGGCGTTTCATCTGTCTTTATGTTCCAAGTTCAAATTCCGCTGAGGTCAACTTTACCGTTCATCCTTTTGGGGTTGATAAATTAAGTACCAGTTGTGCTCTGGTGAGGGAAGGGGGTTCCACCAGAATGTAAATTCCTGTGACAATTGTATGTTAGAAAGGAGCTTCTACTATAACTTCATCAACAAATTCTGTCCCATGCAAGCATGGAAAAGTGGATAATTAAATGATGATTATGATCACGCACACACACACACAGATATGCATATAAGAACTAATTAGAGAATTCTAATTTGTGTTTTTTTTTTTTTTAATTGTCGTTTCAGTACAAACCATTTACAATCTGCCATTTCTTCATCTCCACTTTTCTCTTTGGCATCACTCGATGAGTCTCAGCAACTTCGAAACATTGACTATGGCAAGGATTCATCTGCGTTTCCAGTTTCAGACAGACAACCATGGCACATCGACAGGATGAAACACAAAAATAATCGCAGGAGAACTGGTTCTTTTACTGTTTCTGTTTCTATTTCTCTGTTGATTATGAATCCCCGTTGAGATGATATTTTGCTGTGAAAGTGTAGGAGTTTGTTGTTTACAGGGAGTTAGACTATCAGTGAATCCTCTGTTGACAATTGACAGCAAGATAAGCTGCCACAGATCACATGATTCCAAAGTGTGCACATATGTGACTGGGGAGCACATGTGAACTTGTATTCTCACCGAAACTCTGAACATCAACTCCATACTTCTACAGTGAATGATGTCTGCACTGTTCAACGTGCTTGCCCTCCCAGTGGGGTGTTGTTATCCATTACAGCCTTGACTGTGGCTGACAGATTTGTGAGACTTACCAAATTCAATTACAAGGCTATAGCTGAAGGCACTGGCCCAAGGTGGCTATGGAAGAACTGAACCCAAAACCATGTGGTTGAGAAGCATGCTTCCTAACCATACAGCCATACCTGCACTTATACACACACACACACACGTTGGTGTATGGTTAATTAATTCTAGCTTGAGTCGACTATGTTGGTATGTGACTGATACTAGCTTTAACCAACTGTTGGTATGGGGCTAGTTGACACCAGCTTTAGTTGAATATGTTGCTATGTGGCCAATACCAGCTTTAACTGACTATGCTAATGTTTTGCTGATACCAACCTAGCAAATAGAACAATCTTCTGATAACTGCCTGTAATTCATTCGTGGGACCAGGCCTACTTTCATTAATATATATGGTTTCTGGTAAGCTGGTCATTCATATCCATTGATGATGTTAAAACAAATAATTGAGTATTTTGAAATAGAGCCACTCCCTTCCAGGTTGACAGAGTTAACTAACATGATTCTGGTTCTCGTTACAGTTAAATGTGAAGAAGACAACAGTGGTAATTTCTTGATGGTATGGAACCGTTCCATACCTTTGTGTACCACAACCAGTTCTACCAACAATACTGTTTCATGCAACACCAATATTAACAACAATAACTGGAGCTTCAGTCCCACTATAGAGTCATTACAACATTCAACCAACACCAATTCTCAGGCTGGTGAGAGAACTTTCTTCTGTCATGGATTTATAATGATGACGATCGCTCTCTATATAATATACATACATGCATGTATACACAAGCACACACACATATGTAAGATCATGGAGGCAAAGGCAAGAACGAGTACTTGATACCAAAGGGTTACAGTGTTTATAATTCTTATTACTTAAGTCATAGTCAGCACCCAATATAACATTTAGTGTTTTCGGATCTTTTTTAAAACGGGGGCCACATTTTTCATTAATGTTTTACGTAGTGTTTTTGGTACGGAAAGACTTTCAAACTTCGTATACTTATCTATTTTGTGTTATAGAACAGAAAAATATTTTTGTATTCGAATTTATTTCATGTAAAAAATTGTCTTATTTCGATAATTTCAACCAATCACTGACAAGTATTCAGTTGTTTACATTTACTCCTTTGGCTGATTAAGCGATGTAAAGCGTATTTAATCTCCATACCTTCGTTTTATTTGCTTTTTTCATTTTAAATTTGCTTTAACCCTAACCCTAACTACATAAACAAACGATTCTGAAACAATTAACCCGAACCCTAGGGTTAGGGTTAGGGTTAATTGTTTCAGAATCGTTTGTTTATGTAGTCGGCACTTAATGTATATCGGCTGAATGGACGTCAGTGATTGGTTGAAATTACAGAAATACGACAACTTTAACATGGAATAAC
>NC_142940.1:56634576-56637076 GCF_046866305.1 Octopus bimaculoides
GTCAACTTAGCCTTTCGTTCCTCACAGATTAATAATATAAAGTACCAGTTAAATAATGAGGTCAACAGTACTGACTTACTGCCCTTCTCTCATTATTGTAGGACTTGTAATTAAATTAGAAACAATTTTTGTTGTATTACAAGAGTTAAATGTGATAGGACAGTGCCAGTGACATGTAAAAGGCACCCACTACATTCTTGGAGTGGTTGGCATTAGGAAAGGCACTCAATCACAGAAATCAAGCCAAATCAGACTGGAGCCTGGTACAGCTCTCCAGATTACTCATTCCAGTTAAACTGTCTAACCCATGCCAGCATGGAAAATGGACGCTAAATGATGATGATGAATGAGACAGCTCTATGCACTGACTGCACACAGATTAACTAGTAGAGAGTCTCCTTGAATAGTTACTCAGAGTGTTTCGAATCTCTGTTAAACTTGTTACTGTCATTAACTGCAAAATGGCTATTCCAGAAATGATGTCAAATATCTACCAAAAAAAATATTTCCTGCAAGTCCCTTTGCCTCAACAAACTTGACATATCTCAACAAGAAAATTTCAAATATGATATTCCTCCTCAACAAAAAGTAGATTGATACACAAAACTGCTCTCCGCAGTTAAGGGTAATGAAATTTTGAGTGAAAACACCTGATTTCTACAGGTAGATGACCAACAAAAATGTGAACATAAAAGTCAGTTCCACAGTGATTGTATATATGATGAACTATATCAGGACAATATGTATTTTATCCCACGATAACACTGATCCCTGAAGGCACATGGCCCAGTGGTTAGAGCATCAGGCTCACAATCATGAAGTAGTGAGTTCGATTCCTGGATTGGGCTGTGTGTTGTGTTCTTGAGCAAGACATTTTATTTCCCATTGCTCCAGTTTACTCAGCTGTAGAAAAGAGTTGTGACATCGCTGGTGCTAAGCAGTATCGGCCTTTGCCTTTCCCCTGGATAACCTCAGTGGCATGGAGAAGGGAGGCCGGTATGTATGGGCGACTGCTGGTCTTCCATAAACAACCTTGCCCAGATTTGGAGGGGAACTTTCTAGGTGCAATCCCATGACCTTTCATGACAGAAAGGGTGGGAGCTTTTATCACTGACTTCAAGTTGATCTGAATCCCTTGTTGGCTTTGTCTTGAATAGAGAAGACCACATTAAATAAAGGTGTCCCGAATGTAAACTGCTTGAAAGGAAGATGGGATGGGAACAGGCCTGTCTCATCAAGACTGATCTGGGCAAAACGTTTGAAGTATAAAATGAGTAACATACTTGTAGAATTCAGCATATTTAGCTTTTCTTGGGAGTTGAACTCCAAATTTCCAGGCCAAACCAAATGAAATAGAAACAGCTGTTCCAATTGCTAGTTCTAAAGGAAGTCTGGAGGTGAGAAGATTTCTCATCTTGGGTTTTGGTAATTTGGTTACAGTAGATGCCATCTAAAACAGAGCATGGAAAACAGACGTTAACTGATGATGATGATGATGTGTGTGTGTGTGTGTGCGTATGTATATATATATATATATAGTTCAAAAAAAGGAAAAAGACAAAAAACAACGTGAGGACGTGATACAGATTGTGTTACTAGACGCTCGGGAAAGGAAAGAAAGAGAGAATATATATATATATATATATATATATATATAGATATATACATATATAAATGAAATTTGGATAAATTTTCAGATTAACACCCGCACGATTTTCACTAGGGTGTTAGAGTTAGGGTCAGGTAATTCCGTCCCTAACCCTGACCTTAAAACCCTAGTGAAGATCGTGCGGGTGTTAATCTGAAAATTTACCGAAATTTGTGTGGTTACTCAAATTGCTAAAGATAGTAGCCAAATCTGTTAGACTAAATAACAAACGTGCAGGCCATGATTAGAACACCTTTGATCACAGCTAACCTGGGGCTAAAGAATATCTGCACACTACGACGAAGAGAATTTGAGTTGTTCATCCATTGACGGATAAGAGAAGTAAAAAAGAAAGATCGATATCTGATGTATAACATTTTACTTTCATTTGGACTGAAATATAGAGAATTTATTGGTGTTTTAAAGTAGGTAATACTGAAATTTATTTTATCATTGACTCTCGAAAGTGGAAGGACAAAACCCACGGAGAAATATATAGCCTCCTCGTGGAGTGTGGTGAGAACAAAGCGAAGGACTAAACACATTATAGAATTTAGATTGGTCTGTTTCGTTTCTGTGGTCAATCAACTCCGACTCGGTCGATTTTACAATCTTCCGGGGTTGATACATTAAGTAACATACATTCGTATTTTATCGTTCAAAAGTCGATGAAATAACGATCTTCACCGCGTTACTGGGTGGATATTTTCGCTTATCTATAACGAGAAGATTATATTGTCGTTTCTTCCTGCCTAGAAAAGTAGTCAAGCAAGGTTGTTGAACAAAATAGAACTCGCCATTCAGAAACTAGTTTGAAAATTGGTTCCCGGAAATGTTTTCCCTTTCTGTTCA
>NC_142940.1:56642076-56657076 GCF_046866305.1 Octopus bimaculoides
TTTGAACTCGACGTAAAAACGGACGAAATTCTGCTAAGTATTTTACCCGGCGTACGAACGATTCTGCCAACCCACATACTTATCTCAGGCTAAATATCTAAAAATATAAACTGATAGTTACCCGATGATTATTGAACCTGAAACATCCAAGCATGAATCTTAAAAAGGGGGGAAAAAAAGAAAGAAAAAAGAAAAATTTAAAAAGCAATTTAGTCCGGTGCTCCACTGGTTTCTGTCAACGTGCAACTCTCAGACAAACAAATATTAATAAAGATTAATGATAGATGTATGAACATCAAATACATTAGAGACATTACTATGTGATAACTGGCAAAGGGCCTGTAACAGAAGTTTAGTTAAGTGGCCACCCCATCAATGCAAGCAGGCTGTTTCATTGACGACAATATCTGGCTGTGTTTGTTTATGTATGACAACAACTGGCAAGTATATAACGTTTCTCACTCCATCAGCACCGCCACCATTATATAAATAATATCCAGTCGGCGTCAGACGCTGTGCGGTCTCTAAGAATATATTCTAACTTATTTTCTTAAGCATTCTTCACATTTACTTAAGCAATAACTTGGATCTCTATCTAAACCAATATTGTTCTTAATCAATTATATCTCTAGCTTTTTCTCTTCCTTCGACATTTTCTCTCTCTTTCACACATTCTCTCCTTCTCTCGCTCTCTTTCTCTATCTCCTCCCTTCCGCCTTTCACTCCGCCTGTTCTCATCTTTTTCTTTCCTCTTCTTATCGTTCTCTTTTGCCTCTGTGACGTCTACATGCCTTGTTCAAACTCATTTAGCGAAAAGCAGTTTTACTAATCCAACCGGACTGTCTGTCCAGCGTAAAAAAAAACAAAAACTATTCCGAGATGTAAACATAGTTATTTTTGCACCTTACTATCGGCATGCAGCAGCGTAGAAGAACTAGCGAAGTGGTTAAAGATTTCACAGAGATATCTAACAGAGAAATCTAGTACTAAGATCTACCAAAAAGTTCTAATGGTAACACTGAGTGTGAATTTGTAACGATTGGCTCTTCAGTTACGTACAGATTGATTCGACTTATCTTCAAGCCCCAAATATCACTTGAGTTCGGGTATTCTAATCAAATGTTTATTTTTTAAAATTTACTAACAAAAATCTAATGGTAAGTATCCACTGATATAATCTCTTGGCACAATTTTTAGACAATAGAGAGGGTTGGGATGTTACATTAAATGTATTATAAACGAGGTTCTCTCATATACTCCTTAATGAGATAATGGCGGACAAACCTGATAGCAAGGCATGACCTTGCGATCTAATGGTAAGACATGAAAATGCTTCTTGTAGAGACAGAAGAAAGCTGCAGAAGTAAATTGAGTATTACTTAAATCCGCCATTTAATCAAATATATAGATGCCATCCTTTCACGCTAATCATTTTGTTAACTGTTGGCTTTCAAAGATTCTTGACTTACGGCGTGGCTGTGTGGTAAGAAGTTGGCCCCACGAGGTGGTACTTTGAGCAAGTGTCTTCTACCATAGCCTCAGGCCAACCAAAGCTTTGTGAGTGGATTTGATAGACGGAAACTGAAAGAAGCCCGTCATATATATGTGCGCGTGTGTATGTGTCACCACAAGTTGATAACCGGTGATGGTTTGTTTACGTCCACGTAATTTAGCGGTTCGATAAAAGACACCTATAGAATAGGTGCGAGGTTTTTTTTAAAAAGGTACTGGAGTCGATTCTTCTGATTAAAAATTTCCCAAGGTGGTGCTCCAGCATGGCCACAGGGGAAATAAGTGAAAGACAAAAAATAAAAGACTCTAGGGATCTTTCTGAATTGACGGGCACCACTTGTTTTCTTAACGAAACACTTTCAAACTTGGGATACTGGTAGAATGTGTCATATAAAACATCTTTTTCTCTGAGCCTTCTTAACAAAAATTTCTATATTGCAAGTTATTTCATGTTAAAGTTGTCGTATTTCTGTAATTTCAACCAATCACTGACGTCTATTCAGCTGAATACAGTTACTGCTGTTTTTGTAAACAATAATTTTTGCCGGTGTCAAGATCGTTATTCCCTGGTAATTATATCGTTATTCCCTCGTAAGAGTTTAGGGTTTTAGGGTTAGGGTTCAGGTTTTAGAGTTAGGGTTAAGGTTCAGGTTTTAGAGTTAGGGTTAGGGTTGGGGTTTTAGGGTTAGGGTTTTAGGGTTAGGGTTAAGGTTATCCCTGCTATTTCTACCATACAAAATGACCCCGTAAATGGGTTACCTTTAAGGTTACTTAAATGAGAGAGGTTAAGACTGCGATAAAAGGAAATATTAGTTTCAAATTTTGGCCCAAGGTCAGCAATTTCAGGGAGAGGTTAAGTTGGTTAGACCGACTCCAGTGTCCAACAGGTATTCATTTTATCGACCCCGGAAGGATGACAGGCAAAGTCGACTTCGGCGGAATTTGAACTCAGAACATAAAGACGGACGAAATACCACTAAGCATTTTGCCTGGCGTGCTGACGATTCTGCCAGCTCGCCACCTTACGTATAACAAATATCAAATGGATAAAAGAAAATTTAGACATGACATATAGGAAAAGTTAAATAAATTGGAAATCAAATGTCTAAATATTCTTTTTGGGGAGGGGGCCAGTCGATTAGATCGACCCCAGTACGCAACTGATACTTAATTTATCGACCCCGAAAGGATGAAAGGCAAAATCGACCTTGACGGAATTTGAACTCAGGACATAAAGACAGACGACATACTGCGAAGCATTTCGCCCGGCGTGCTAACGATTCTGCCAGATCGCCGACTTCGAATGTCTAAATATTTTTTAACGACTGGGAAAAAACTGCCCGGAGAGCAGTTTTTCTGCCGGTATATATATAAATATGCGATACAAACGGGCACAGGGATACACGTGCATAGACAGGGCCATGTATGGCATGAACAGAGATATATTGATATATACATAGACAGGACATATACACATAGGCGTATACGTGCATGCACACAGCCATTTCTACATGAATATGCTGATATAGATACATATATATAGAGAGACGGGTTGGCCGACAGACATACACAAGTACACAAACACACAGGGTAAGACTAACCGACTATTGCTGAAATCTCATGTTAATTAACTCAAAGAATATTGGTAACAGGATCTTCAGTTTATTGAAACAAACGGAGCCAATGAGGAGGCTTCTATGGAGTCGATTGTCAAGCTGAAAATAGCAATCCAATCAAACCTTAAGTCACACCTTATTTTCTATAGTAGGGAAGGGTACATTGGATAACGTAGTCATATATATATACTGTGTTTGAATAAAAGACAGGGATTGTCACGGATGGGGAAACCCCCCCCCCCCCTCTGCTCGTAGATCTCTTGGATCAGAAATGACACTGGATAAACATTTTGCAACATCAGCAAAAACAACACTTATTGCAAAAATAATACCATTACTGTCACTGACACTACCACCACCACCACCACCACCACCACCACCACCACCACCACCACCAAAAACAACACTAACATCAACAACCTAATCCTTCTGCTTTGGCACAGATCAGTGAAGCGTTGCTACCAAAATAATCTGTGACATCTAAACTAAATTAGAATATATTAGGGTTGCCAAATAGTGATCATAATAAATAGGGGTTAAAATGTAATTCACAGTCGTAAAAAAAAAAAGTGAAAGTAAATTGTCTTAAAAATTGCGATAGAAACCGGAAATGACGACAGTGACGTCGCAAAATTTCATTAAAAAAAAGAACAAAGATCTCCATTATTCTATGTCCACAAGTAAGTAGAAGTCTCGTACATTCTTGTAATGTTTTAAGTATTTCAGAAATAGCAGCTGAACTACACCGTTCCAACGTATTATATGTCGCTACTGAGAAAGAAATTTGGTGGTTTGCATGTCAACGCATGATAGCCAACAGATTAACATATAAGCAATGCAATAATCCTGCACGATTAAGGAACTACTCTTTTACTTGTTTCAGTCATTTGACTGTGCCCATGCTGGAGTATCACCTTCTAGTCGAGCAAATCGACCCCAGGACTTATTCTTTGTAAGCCTAGTACTTATTCTATCGGTCTCTTTTGCCGAACCGCTAAGTTACGGGGACGTAAACACACCAGCCTCGGTTGTCAAGCGATGTTGGGGGGGACAAACACAGACACACAAACATATACACACGCATACATATACATACATATATACATATATACGACGGGCTTCTTTCAGTTTCCATCTACCAAATCCACTCACAAGGCTTTGGTCGGCCCGAGGTTATAGTAGAAGACACTTGCCCAAGGTGCCAGGCAGTGGGACTGAACCCGGAACCATGTGGTTCGTAAGCAAGCTACTTACCACACAGCCACTTCTATATCTATCTATCTATCTATCTATCTATCTATCTATCTATCTATCTATCTATCTATCTATCTGTGTGTGTGTGTGTGTGTGTGTATGTTTCACTTCGAAAAAGTTTCATTTCAAGGTTTGTTTGTTTCTTTTTTTTTTTTTGTTTTTCACCACCAAGCTGACTAAGGCTATATTTTTACCAACATCTCTTAAAGACGTTATGTTCCTCCGGCCAGCGGGTCTAATTTGTTGCTTATATTGTTATGTGCAATGGTACACCTGAAACCAATAGTAATTTTCTGAATAGCCATAACCAACGACTACATAATATGTGTGTGTGTATGTTAAGCCGCTGTTGGTCGGCTGTCATGGGGAATCAGGATTGTCCGGTTGTGAGCAGGAATGCCTGAAAAGAGATATTTACAGTCTTTGAAGAAGTAAACTAAAAAAAAGAAAAAAAACATCGCTGGAATGCAAAGTTTAGGGTTCTATCCTGGAATACTGAAAAGCGTTTTTCAGCCCTTTAAATTGCCTGAATTATATTGTTTGTTCCTTCTCGAGCCACGGTTTTCCGGTCGTTAGCGTATAGGTTCTCCACCTGGACGGGACGCCGGTCTGTCACAGCCTGAATTATATGCTAGATAAAAATTTGAATATCCTCAATTCTGAAGATAACCAAATAGCATTTCAGGAAAAGAATACCGATTTGAGAAAGAAAATCTTGAGCTGGTAATTTAAAAAATGTTTTCTTTAATAAGTAAAATACATATATTTTAATTGGCTCTTAGCACAGTTGAGCATTTAACAACTTTAGAAGAGAAAATGAGCTTTTATTTTGCGCAGAGTGTATATTGTTAGATTCGAAACCAGTTCACAGGACTTCCTACGGATGTAGGAAGAATAATTGTGATTGTGGACTAAAAACCAAATATGGGAAACTGTTTTTAAAGAGTTCTGGCTTTTCACCAGAAAGGAATATCCCAACATCCTTCAGAAGCTAAAGAAAAAAAGTCTTTCTTCGCTAACCAACATTAAGCGCAAATCAAAACAGTGGAGGGGTGGATTTGAAACTATTCAGTGTATCAAGGAAGAAACGAGAGTCTGTTTATCGCACTTACGCTTCAACCTAAGAAAAAATATGCTAAAAAAAATCAAGCTCATGTTTCACACAAATTTGATTAACAAAACAAGTTAAGAATATGTTTATTATCATTATTTTGAAATTTGTTAAACTTTGAAACACTTAAAAATAATTTTCTGTGAGAATTACTTCAGTAAATGTGTACTTGATCTCCAAGTACACCAGGATGTCAAAAAGATTAAGTCTTTTATATACGCGGGAAACACGGAATGACTACGAATACTAATCCTCCGCCTCCTCCACCTTCTTCTTATCCTTGTTCTTGTTGTACTACTACTACTACTACTACTACTACTACTACTACTACTACTACTACTAATAATAATAATAATAATCTTTTCTCCTCGAAGCACAAGGCCCGAAATTTTGGGAGAGGGGGGCTAGTCGATTAAATCGACCCCAGTACGTAATTGGTACTTAATTTATCGACTTCGAAAGGATGGAAGTCAAAGTGGAATTTGGACTCAGAACGTAGCGGCAGACGAAATACCGCTAAGCATTTCGCCCGGCGTGCTAACAATTCTGACAGCTCGCCGCCCTAAGGATCTTTTTTAAAACGGGGGCCACATTTTTCATTAACGAAACACTTTGAAACTTGGAACACTGGTAGAATGTGTCATATAAAACATCTTTTTCTCTTAGTCTTCTTAAAAAAAAAAGAAATCCATAAATTATTCCATGTTAAAGTTATCGTATTTCTGTAATTTCAACCAATCAATGACGTCCATTCAGCCGATATACATTAAGTGCCGACTACATAAACAAACGATTCTGAAACAATTAACCCTAACCCTAACCCTAGGGTTAGGGTTAGGGTTAGGGTTAGGGTTAAAACAAATTTAAAATGAAAAAAGCAAATAAAACGAAGGTATGGAGATTAAATACGCTTTACATCGCTTAATCAGCCAAAGGAGTAAACGTGAACAACTGAATACTTGTCAGTGATTGGTTGAAATTATCGAAATAAGACAATTTTTTACATGAAATAAATTCGAATACAAAAATATTTTTCTGTTCTATAACACAAAATAGATAAGTATACGAAGTTTGAAAGTCTTTCGGTACCAAAAACACTACGTAAAACATTAATGAAAAATGTGGCCCCCGTTTTAAAAAAGATCCCCGCCCGGATCTTTCTTAAAACGAAAAAAGATCCCCGCCCTAATAATAATAATAATAATAATAATAATAATAATAATAATAATAATAATAATAAACATATGAACAAAAACGTAGAAGCTATACCTGGATCTTCAACACTATATACTGTCCAAAAACAGCCCTGCTAGAATCAGCCCACATCCTACACAAGACACGGTCAATCCAATAATACAACCAAAACAAAACAACGCACAAATACAAGACACTCTACACAACATTTACCCAGTGAAATAAACTTCTACCAGCAAGCAGGAAAATCAAAGCATTACATACTCAACATACAATAGACTGTACTACGCCTCAAGAGAAAAAAACAAACAAAAACAAACACAATACAGTAAATACAGAAACGGGAAGAGTTTTCACACTCCCCACAGCAGAAAAGAACACACATAACTGCATACACTCTAGCAACAAGAAGGTGTAGCAGGTGATGCAGTAGAAATTTGTCTCAATCTACCAAATATTGAACAGTTATATAATAATAATAATAATAATAATAATAATTATAATAAAACCATTATTTCTATAACTATTATTCTTCCTCGTTTTCGTTTCTCTTATAGTCAATAACCGTTTGAATCTCACTGGTCTCGGAGGGCCTGCCAGACCGAACCATTAAAGATTTTATATATATATATATATATATATATATATATATATATATATATATCATAAGGTTTTTAAACTTTTAAATTTTCATATTCAAAAGAGACAGAGACTTCAAATTCGATATATCGATTTATTCACCACTCTATGTTAACATTTCTGTGCCAAACTTATCCAGTGACTGGTCCATTGGATTTAGACTGGATAAGTTTGGCACAGAAATGTTAACATAGAGTGGTGAATAAATCGATATATCGAATTTGAAGTCTCTGTCTCTTTTGAATATGAAAATTTAAAAGTTTAAAAACCTTATGATATAAATATAAACTGTGAGAACGACCCTTAAGGAATCTAATTAATGATCTCCTAAGGTAAGTTCTTATGCTATATTGGTAACGGTTGCTACATCCTCTGGGAAAAAAATTATTATATATATATATATATATATATATATATATATATATATATATATATATATATATATATATATATACATATATATATATATGTGTGTGTATGTGTGTGAATGTATATGTGCGTATATATATATGTGTATATATATATAGATGTATACACACACACATATATATACATAGATATATGTATATATGTATATGTATGTATATATCTATATATATGTGTGTGTATATGCGTGTGTATGTGCAAGCGCATGTGTGAATAAATTTAGTTCAGCGCTCCTACTTTTTGTCATCCCACATATAAACCGATATGATAAAAGATATCCTATGCCATAGTCCCGCAGTATCCATGGTAACAGTGATATCATAAACACCTTTTCACTCCATAGACTTTAAGCTACCCTACTTAAACCTGATTAAACGATAAGTGAGTATCGATCGACCGTGAAGCTGTTGTTTCAGACCACCTGGAGCCCAATCAATCCCCAAACTAGTGTATCAATTATCCATGAATTATAGAGCTACATGTTGTGGACACGCAATGACACATACATTGTGTGTGTGTGTATGTGCGCATGTGTGGATATGTATACATATATATATATATATATATATATATATATATATATATATATATATATATATATATATATATATATATATACACACAGAGGTGAGCACCGCTAATAGAAAAGTTAACTTCGTTAATCCTTAATCCATTAATTCTTTGGAAATGTAATGGAAGTTAAGGTTAATCCGTTATTGAAAAAAGGCATAATTAGTTTCATACCCCACTGAGTTTGTTGCCTCATAACCTCCACAAAAACGGTTAACTTCCAGAGAAATGGAGGAAGGGGAGGAAGGGAAGGAAGTAAGTGTAGGAAGGAAAGGATGGAGAGAACGGGGACGAAAGAGAGCAAAGGGTAAGGGGGGAGGAAAGGGGAGGTACGGGAGAAAGAGGAGGACGGGGATGAAGGGGATGAAGGAGAGGAAGGAAGGGGAGGAAGGTGGAGGGGGGTTCTTTCAGGAAGTTTCCCCTCTTTCCAGACCCTCCTTGGAAAATTTCGCCCTTTTAATCCCCACTTCGGACTTTTCCGAGGAGGGGAGGAAAAAATTCTTGGAAAATTCTGAGGAGGGGGATGAAGGGGAGCAAAGGGAGTGTGCATTTCCTGGAAAGTTTCGAGGAGAAGGGTGAAGGACTTCCTGGAAAGTTTCGAGGCAGGGAGCAATGACTTCCTGGAAAGTTCCGAGGAGGGAGAAGAAGGCGGGAAGGAATTCCTAGAAAGTTCCGATGAGGATGCGGAAGGACTTCTTGGAAAGTTCCGAGAATGGGGAGGAAGGACGTCCTGGAAAGTTCCCAGGAGGGAGTGAAGGACTTCCTGGAATGTTCCTAGAAGGGGTGAAGGACTTTCTGGAAAGTTCCGAGGAGCTGGGCGAAAGACTTCCTGGAAAGTTCCGAGGAGGTGAAGAAGGACCTCCTGGATAGTGCCGAGGAGGGGGAGGAAGGGCTTCTTGGAAAGTTCCTAGAAGGAGAGGAAGCACTTCCTGGAAAGTTCCGGGGAGGGGAGGAAGGATTTCCTGAAAAGTTCCGTGGAGGGGTACGAAAGACTTCCTGGAAAGTTCGGAGGAGGGAGTACTTCCTGGAAATTTCCGAGGAGGGGGAGGAAGCGCACGATCATGAGTGCAACACCCGAACTACTAGGCCATGCACCCCCATTGGGCAATAACATTGGTTTCAAATTTTAGCACAAGGCCAGCAAGTTCTAGGTAGTGGGAAAGTCGATTAAATCAACTGGTACTTATTTTATCGACCTCGAATGTATGTGAAGCAAAGTGGACCTCAGTGGAATTTGAACTGAGAACGTAAAGACGGATGAAATGCCGCTCAGCCTATTGTCCGGTGCGCTAACGATTCTGCCAGCTCGCTGCCTCACCATTGAGCAATAATATTCTTTTCTATTCTAGACACAAGGCCCGAAATTTTGGGGGAGGGAGCCAGTCGATTAGACCGACCCTAGTACGCAACTGGTACTTAATTTATCGATCTCGAAAGGATGAATGGCAAAGTCGACTTTGAGCTCAGAACGTAAGGACAGACAGAATACCGACGTGCTAACAACTCCGCCAGCTCGCCGCCTTACCACTGAGCAATAATATTAACATGAAAATATACGGACGGGATATTAAACATTATCGATTGCTTTGATTACTTCTACATTATATCCGCTTCCTGTTTAATTGTTCATATTTTGAAATGTATTCTTTGAACAATCCAAACTTATTGAATAATTTATGAATTGCGTCAGAGATTTGATTAATTCTCTGAATATTTAAACTGAAACAATCTCTCGGTTTCAGCGAAACAAACCTTTGATGTAGATTGGATAAATTGGATAAAATGTTTGTTAGATGTGACACTTGGTTGTTGATTAGACAACAATAGTTCGAGGTATCCTTGATACATTGATACTGCTCCAGGCCAGTAGACCGAAGATCAAAGAGCCTCTTGACTGATATCTATCTATCTATCTATCTATCTATCTATCTATCTATCTATCTATCTATCTATCTATCTATCTATCTGTAGGTATTCAAACAGGCCATATCAGACCCAAATATTCTTCCTGCTCTAACTGGGCAGATTAGAGCTCTCACACTAACCCTACAATGTCATTCTACAAATAAACAATCACATCATTAAAATCTCAAAGCTATGAGATAATGTATGACAAATTTAAAACATCGGGAATAGGTAAGAATAACATTTAACAAAATAATCTGAATACTAAAGGATTGACCGTCAGGTTGTTGTAAAGAAACATGTGGAATTTTCCATTGGTGGCATGTCATGTCAGCGTTCAAGAATCTTCCGGAGTTTGGAGGTTTCAGATTTTGGGATTTCGGATAAAGGATTTCAATTGTATTTTGAAAAGAAAAATTGCTTAAATATTGAGTAAATGATATGAGGGTGGTCGAACATATCCTGTAAAGATAAGTAGGCGGAAGACCGAAGTATATTGTGAGAAAATGAACGTTGAGTGGGAAAATTTTCTCAACATATTTTCTACAACGGACTATTGCAATGACTGTTTCAATAGCTCATAATTATTTTAACACATTTTTCAACTAAAAGCAACCACCACCTCTACAATAACCTCAGCGAAAACAATATAATAATTAAGAAGAAAAAATTAAAAAAAATTCCTTCAAAGTTTAAATACATATAAAAAAATATCCTGTCTGAAAAAAATAAAATTGTCGAAATATTGAAATCTCATCAAGTGATAAATTGGGTTATTCCGTAACAAATGTTTATGTTGGACAATCCAACATTTGTTGTTTGATAATGAGATAGACGAGACATTAATATATGCATGAAGTGGGTATAGTTTGTGTATGTATGTATGTATGTATGTATGAATGTTTGTATGTATGTAAGTATGTATGCATGTATATGTATGTTTGAATGTATGTGTATTTTTGTATGTATACACACGTATTGTATGTGCGTGTATGCATGTATGCACATTTGAATATATGAATATATATATATACTTCTATGTATGTGAGAATTTATATGCGTATGTATTTATGTATGTGTATGAATGTGTATGCATGCGTCTGTGTGTGTGTGTATGTGTGTGTATGTGATTGTGTGTCTGTCTGTATATATATATATATATATATATATATATATATATATATATATATACATATCAATGTGTGTGTGTGTGTGTGTGCGATTGCTTTTTACATATGTCTCGTTGTAGATGCACACAACCACACATCCGTGACTGCGACTATCAGATATGTATAAATAAGAATTGATAATCTGGGTAGAAACACTGCTGGATTCGAACTAGCGATCTGTAAATGTCCTCTTTTTCTTACTAATAAGCTTTTACGTCAGTAAGACAACTGACCTTGAAACTTTTTATAATTTTCCTCTCTTTCTCGTAACAGCTACATCAAACCTTTTATATTTACGTTTGGCAGAAGCGTTGATGGGAATGTCCTCCAATATTCTTTCTGATCATACATATGTATGTATTCAATAACAAAAATATTTTCTTCTTTCATCCCAGGGCAATATTTACAACGTATGGCGTTCATTAGGAACAAAATCGTGCTGCTTTGGAAGAGGAGAGATAAAGAAACCATTAGTGTAAAGGTCTTGAATTTTTTCTGCATTCAGCTATCAAATAAGAACATGTTTTTTTGGCCAAATTCCATCCCTGCATCAGCTTCAAATGTTGCTATTTTAATTCAGCTGTTCTTCAGTGTTTGAAATCTTTCAAGTATAGATCTTTCCATCGACCATAACGAAGCATATGGTTTACGCTGGTGGCTTTTGAATAATCTAGTGTTAAGGTATTTAGTACAGGCGCATGACACACACACACACACACACACACACACATACATACATACATACATACAATCTGAGGATAACTTGTTTCTTTCCTCGCTATAATATTGCAAGCCTTGAAAAAGATCCCGAGTGGTGCCCTTCTTCATCTGAGTAAGCAATTTAAAAAAAAAAAAGCGTTCCAGCAGACTTCATCCCGTTGATTTTTAGACACACTGTATGTCTAGGATCACATCATCCAATATGTTTTGTACATTTTTGAAGATGGTAGAGTCTGATTTGGAAGTAGCTTCTTTGCTGGCGTCCCTTGAAATATGTGGGTGAGATAGGTTGACTTGTAGGGGATTACTTTAAATTATAGGCTGATTCTTATATGAAGACAACAGTGTGGTCATTGGTGATGGAGATGAACTCTCATCTCCAGCTTCAGACAGAACAATGAGAAGGTGGGACAATCGCTAGTAAACTTCTACATTTCTCTGAGCAGTATCCAGAGAATGAACATGAGTAGTTGTTAAATTCAATAAAAGATTCGCAAAATGTCTTATATTATAGTATAACTAAAACATTTGATATAATAAATATATCTGATATACTAAAATATCTCGATGACACGGATCTTTTAACTACATCCCAGTTATCATAATGTAGTATGAGATACTAAAGAATAAGACTGGACACTTCTAAATTTCTAAGTCGATGACAAACTCAATTATCCCAGATGATATTTCGATTAAGTACCTCCATGTGTTACTAATAACATGATACAAAGCTAGACCACCTAAGCTAAAACTGTGGTTTGGGAACTCAAAATATATGAATGATACCTGTTGAAATGCGAGTCGACAGGTGAACAACTACAACCATGTAACTATGGGTAATAACATATATAAATGGCATTTGTAGATTTGTAGGCCAGCAACTGAATGCTTTTAGGTAGCTACCTTACGTAGCTGTTATATCATATAATAATATACTTAGACAGGAGCAAAATATGAGTGACTTATGTAGATTAGTGGGCTAACAGTCGAATAACTTCAGCTATTACCTCAGCTACATAACAATGATTCTAAGAGCAACAAAATATACGAGTGTTACGTATAGGTTAATAGGCTCACAGCTGAAAAAACTCAGTTAAAGAGCAATGTACCTGGGAGGTAGCAAAAGAGATGGGTGGCATCGTAGATTAGAAGGCTAAAAGCTGAACAGTCTTGCTTATATAAAAATTCATCTAAGAGCAGCAAAATGTATGAGCGACATCTGTAGATTAGTAGGCTAACAGACGAAAACCCTCAGCTTAAGAGCATTGTACATGGTGTGTGTGTGTGTGTGTGTGTGTGTGTGTGTGTGTTGAGGAGGGGATAGCAAACTACCTGGGTGGCATCGTAGTTTAGTAGGTTGAGAGCTGAACAACCTCACCTTAGACCACTGTACCTGGGGTAGCAAAATAAATGAATGACACCTGTAAATTAATAGGCCAGCAGCTGAACAGATTGATATATATATGTGTGTGCATGTATATATATATATATATATATATATATATATATATATATATATATATATATATATACACGCACACACACACACACACACACATACATACATACATACATACATACATATATATATCCTTGAGAGTTACTAAAATATTTGAAGTACATCCGTAGATTTGAAAGTCAATATCAGAATTACCTCAGCTAACACATGTATAACAAACGTAGCTACGGGTGCCAACGCGTAGGAAGGACACCTATAGATATCTGCAGACTATCAACAGAAAATTTCCTACCCACTCGGTTACCAGTTGCATAACTAAATACATCTGGGATGCTAACATATACGGGTGACACCCAGGAAGAAATACCACATCGGTGAAAGGTGCATCCTGTTGAGTGTATGGAGCTCATTATGTAAGCTTTCGTCTCTGTTATTTGTAGAAAAACAAGTTATTGTTTTGGAAGCTCGGAGCAGGGTTCGGGTAGGGTTTACCCCTTTCGTTCTCTTTCTACCCCGTCTTTCTTGCTCTCTCAGCCACCCACTTTTCTGCTCTCTCTCACTGTCAAATCAAGTCCTCTTACTCCTTCTGGTTAGCTCTCTACTCAACACTTCTGCTTTCTATAATTATCTCTCTCTCTCACACACACGCACGCACACACACACACACACACACACACACACACACACACACACACACACACACACACACACAATCACGCACGCACACACACATACACACACACATGCATACATACATGCATACATACATATATACATATATACATATATACACATATTTACATACGTACAGATATGCATATATATATACACACACATACACACACATATAAGATAAATATATTCATACGTAATAATACATACATATATATACATGTATACACACAACATTTACATGTAACTATATATATGCATATATGTGTGTGTATATATAAACATACATACATAAAAACATACATATATATATATATATGCATGTGTATATATATGTATGTGTATATATATATATATATATATATATATATATATATATATATATATATACATACATATATATATATATATATATATATATATATATATATATATATATATATATATATATATATATATATGAAATAATGTAAGCATGTATAGTGTGTGTATGCTTGTACGTAATGACACATATGTACATACGTTACACATGTTTACGTTTATATTTGTTTACATTCATGCCTGGCTTTTTTTATGTCAGACAATGTATGCGTTTGTGAATATAAGCAAAAGCCCACTTTTAAGAATGTTCACACACACAGAGACACATTGTGTATTGATATCTATCTATCTATCTATCTATCTATCTATCTATCTATCTATCTATCTATCTATCTATCTATCTATCTATCTATCTATCAAGCTAGCAAGTAA
>NC_142940.1:56662076-56667076 GCF_046866305.1 Octopus bimaculoides
CCAGCATCAGTTGTAAAGCGATGGAGGTGGTGGTGGTGGTGGTGGTGGTGGTGGTGGTGGGGTTGACAAACACAGACACACAAACACACACATGTGTATATTCATATACATATATACGACGAGTTTCTTTCAGTTTCCGTCTGGGTCCTAGAATCGAACTCATGCTTGACATTATTATCGTTATTCCAAATCTAACCACTAGCTGTGCACGTTCAAATACGACTTCATACAAAAGCAGAATAAGATATAGAACAAAGACACTGGTACACACACACACACACACACACACACACACACAC
Source organism: Octopus bimaculoides (assembly GCF_046866305.1). NCBI lineage: Eukaryota > Metazoa > Mollusca > Cephalopoda > Octopoda > Octopodidae > Octopus > Octopus bimaculoides. Next base: position 56,662,376 of record NC_142940.1, read on the forward strand.
ACACACACACACACACACACACACACACACACACACACACACACACACACACATTGCCGAGTATGCACCGTTACTCATTATTAAAGAGGCGACCGTACACACCCACGTTTAGACACACAAACACATCCAGTCATTAACACACGTGCAGATACGCATACAGATATACGTGGCATGGAAATACACACTTAGATAAGCGCACACAGCGATGAGAACAACCGAATGATATAATTTACTTGGGGTTTACATATCGTTTTCTTTTTCTATTTCCTTGTACTTGTTAGTGTGTACACATGCAAGCGGCAATGTGCTTGCGTGTGAGCATACCGGGATGAATACATACTTTTAGACACGTATGTATGTGTAAATGTATGTATGCATGTAGGACATTTATACTCTCATATAAACGTCCTGATGAGCACTCGTGCGCAACACATTCTCAACATACACACACGTACATATATTCACACGCCCATACACATATATGCAATATATTCGAACATACATATAAATGTATATGCATGCATAGAAATACACACACACACATACATACATACATACATCCATACATACATACATACATACATACGTACATACATACATACATACGTACATATACATACATATTCATGCACATACATAGGCATGCACATACATACATACATACATACATACATACGTACACGTGCATACGCCCTTTTAAATCACTCTTTCATCTCACATCTTGTAATGATATCAAGATAGAGTAACAAACTTAAACAGCACATCAGTGTCTATATCTTTCAAAATATTCCTATCATCGTTTATATCACAGAATGTAATTATACAAGATGTACTAGGCTACAGCTGTTCCTATCAAACTGTGCTATGTTCTACAGAATATCAACAAATTACCCTACTTTTTATGTATCTGTCAGTCTCTTTATCACTCTGTCGACATGATGTAGACTCCCGTTGCCCTCATAAACTGTGCCGTCGAATAAAAATTTTCAACGCCGAAGCTTAGTTCTCTTATGTTTGTTTGTCTATCTATCTCTCCCTAAATGTAAGCTGTAGGCTCCTTCTATTCCAGCAACACACAGCCTTGCTCTCTTGTATCTGTCAATCAGTTTCTCTGTCTATCTACGTACAGATTTAGACTCCACCATTTTCATCAAACTGCGTTATGGTGTGCAGACGATCAACACGCCCGCATTATTTTTCAATGTGTATCTGTCGGGAAGCCTGTCTCTCTATATCATGTGATCACGTGACCGATCAGGCCATCAGATGTTGTTACACATCGCTGGTCACAATGTTCTTTTGCATTGTTTTAGCATTCAAATAACGCCACCCGCTGGCTAGGCGAGCAGACCAACAACCCCTCTTAATCGAAAGGGGACTGGAGCAACGTGAAATGAAGTTTTTCGCTCAAGAACACAACGCGCCGCCCAGTCAGGGAATCGAAACCACGATCTAGCGATCGTGTGTGCAACAGCCTGACCACTAGGCTACACCCCATTCCTGTCCCTCTCTGTACACAACATGCAAACACTGCTTTCATCAAACAATGGTGTAGTTTACAGACCATTAATCAACATACCCCCTTCTCTCCTATGTTTGTCTGTCTCTATGTGTACACATGTAAACTTCATGTTTTCATCGAATTGTACTACAGTTACAAACTCTCAACACATAAGCTTACTATCTTACACCTCTGTCTCTCTCTCTTTCTCTGTCTCGATGTCTGTCGATGTACAGATTTACGTTTCATTCGTCTCATCAAACTGAACTAAAATCTACAAACCCTCAACACCAGCTTATTCTCCTATTTCTGCCTGTCTGCCCTTTTCTCTCTTTGTCCAGATATAGACTTTGTCTGCTCAAATCAAACAATAGTGTAGTAGCCCACAGATTCCTCCCTCTCTCTCTCTCTCTCTCGCTCTCGTTTTCACTACTTGTCTTCCTCCCTTATTCTAAAAAGAATGGATGAACCAGTAATGAAACTATTACGAAAATTATTATCTTGAAATTATTATCTATTTTATATATTAGAACTTAACAATTATTTTGAAAACTTACGCAATGTTGATCTTATGCTGCTGACATTTAGTAGAACATTAATAAATTGCTTATAGTCATGTCGCTTTTGGAATTCTGCTGAACGACGCTGCACACCATGAAAGATTATTTTTAGAGCTTCTTGCACTTGAGAACTGGTTGGAGGATATTATGAAATTATTTCTGGATTTGGCTCACTCTCTTCTAATTTAGAGTCCACATCAATAACAGCTTGACATATTTCCTATATGAAGCTTCCACTTCATGGCTGTCAAAAAAAGCCCACAGAAAAGAAAAAAGAAAAAAAACTCAGTCTGCAGATCTTTTTGTATATCATCCAGGAGTTCTATCGAGAATTTAATTTGAAATAAGGTCCATTTTTATGTTGAGTGGAGTTTCTGTGTTTGTTTTAGAAAATATAATTTTTAATAATTACCTCTGAGACCTGATTTCACGATATTGCTGACATGCAATGCATCAAAACGGAAGTGCATTTCGCAACCGCATTTGCGTCAGATTGGGTTTGAATATCAATAAGACTTCTTAAAATTGCTGCACAAATTTCATTTCGATAAATAGCCTTTAAAGTTCGTATGATGTCTTGATCACATAGTCGAATTATTGATGATATTCGAGAGCTAGAAACTTACCTCAGGTTAGATCAGGTCAGATATGGGAGCATGGGTCGTTGCAGCGCGTCGATGCATCTGCCATTTGTCGGTATTTACTCAGGTCATCCCGGGCAACCCTCCAAGCTGAGTCCCGGTCATTTATCATCTCTGCGAGATCTTTCCTCATCTGCCGTGACCATGAGGCACGTGACCGACTAATACGAGCCGTCGTCTCAGAGACGAAAACACGATACGCAGGATCCAACTGAGCAGCAAGACTAAACAGTCTAAGCTGACGCACTTCAATCATACAACTAACGGGAAGCATCCCAGTTTCTGGGATGCGTCCTGTTACTTGCCTGGATACATTGGTCTGAATGCGAAATACAGAGCACTGGTCCCGTTACATTGATCTGGATATGAAATCCGACCAATAATCCTTCGAAGCGTCCTTGTACTAAGGGGTTCAGGCGGTTTTTAAGGATTCCGGATAGCATCCAAGTCTTACAACTATAGAGTAAGACAGGGAGGACTAGAAACCTGAAGACCCGAACCATTGTCCTCCTGCTCAGATATCGGCAGCGTCACACACACTCTAGTCCAATGAGACTCCAACTAAACCAGCACGTCCAAGTCTTTTGAAGATTTACGACTCGCAGCTAAAGCTGCAAAGGATCACACTGTCGAGATAGTGAACAACTTCGACATTCTTACCTGCAACAGCGACAAAGATGGAGTCCCCCAGGAAGCCAATGAAAAACTGGATCTTAGTCTTGACGTAAGAAGGTCTAAGGTCAAGCGGTTCTGCTTCCTTATTTGGTGAAAGAGAGCACTCCTTAAGTCGTCCAGAGACTCAGCTGAGTCTCTGGAAACTTTGATATTCTTCATTGACAAATTATTTCTGGAACAATTGTCAACAGATAAGACTATTCTTTGTTTTAATTCCAAATCTTACTTACTGTTAAGAACAGTAAACTTCGACACCATTAAAAAGCCGAGTGTTTTTTTTATTTTTCCCATTAACAAGAAACATTCGTTTTTGTCCCTTTGTATTTATTCATCAAAGAAGTGTCACTCATATTTTTGAAAATTTAAATTCTTTGGCGTTTTCATTTTCAACAATGTCTGCGTTGTAAATATTCACAGATGAATATTCAGCAATAATTGAGGGCCATTCTATCTTAATCAACACTTTAGCTGATGAAAAAAAAAATAACCTTTTTTCTTCGCCATTTGAATACAACATTCTCACACCCTTAACACTTGTTAAACCTTCAGTCTGCTGTGAAACTTTTTTTGCTTACGCGATTCTTTTTCAAACTCTTTTGCTTTGTTGCGCATCAGTGGTTCATTAATTGAAAGATTATTTGTACGAACTCTGCCAAACTAGATATTCAGTATTCACTAAATATGACTCTCTTTACCAAGTATTTTCCTAGATCGTATTTTACGATCTATGTTCTCATTAGAAGATGCTAACGGTTTTCAATGTTAGGTTCATTTTTCAAAATCTTATACAATAGCGACTCTGTGAAATGTTCAAATGTACAGCAGCACTGTTCTGATTCATTCAGGCATTTTACCAGTGCAGTAAAATATTTTATTTTTTATTTTTGAGGAAATAAATCTTCACATTTCTTATCTACTTCTTTCATCGCGATGAAAGGTGTTTAAAACTCGTCCGTAACCATATTTAATCAATAAAAAACCCTCAGTTTAAATAAACTTGAAAATCATAATTTCATCATTTGACTCTCTCACAAATTCCACAAGAGATACAAAAACCACAACTGAAATTCTTCCTCCCAGCCATTGCCAACCTTAAAAAAGATTGATTAAGTAGAATAGTGCGGCTTCATAAAATGAGTGATGAATAAGTTTACATGAAATTTTGATAAGACCGACCAACTTAACATGCTAACATTACCGGTCTCAAAGGCGACGAGATGGCAGAGTCATTAGCACGCCTATTATGCACACAAACACACGCACATCCACGCGCACCCACCCACACACAAACACATACTCACTCACACATGCACACACGCACACA
>NC_142940.1:56672076-56692076 GCF_046866305.1 Octopus bimaculoides
TACTCTGTAATGTGGTTGATGTTGGGAAGGCTATCCAGCCAAATCAGACATTGGAGCACGAAGAAGTTCCCGGATCTGTCAAAGTGTGAAATCCATGCCAGCATAGATGGACGTTAAAAGATGATGATGATGATGATGACGATGATGATGATGATGACGATGATGATGATAATCATCATCATCATTATAATTATTATCATTATCATTATCATCTGCACTGCATCAGCATTCATCATCGGCATCGTCCTCGTCATCATCGTCATCACCACCACCACCACCACCATCATCATGATGTAGTATTGAAATGCTGCAAGTATGCTGCTATTTGGTCAATTACCTCCAAATACTCTGCAGCAGGAATTTAGTTAACCTTTTTATGAGAATTATCTGCAGTGAATCTCTAATCGGTCCATAGCAACGCTATTTGAGTACAAATATCAACCGACGTTATTGTTCACAAATTTCATCCAGTAAAACACCCATATCTACCCCCACCCCCACTGCATCCTATCGTCTCTACAGTCGCCATGTTGCTAAAGATTTCTACTGTGAAAGGCAGAAACAAATAAACAATTAACAATATTTCATCTCTCAATTAAACCTTCCTCTTCTTACTTTATAAACACAAGTTAAACAGAATCTGCTTTAAGTCACGACTTTCTGTGGTAAATTAATCATTGCCAAACCTTTTCCATCATATCTTCTTAAATTGTTACCATGTACAACAACAAAAATAACAAACACGATAATAATTAACAATGACTTGAACAAGAACAAACATAACCCATACATTTAATTTGATAATAATAATAATAATAATAATAATAATAATAATAATAATAATAATAATAATAATAATAATGATGATAAACAGAAATTAGTGTATGTAGAAATAAAGTGCTCAAACAATGACTCAAGCAACACATAAATTTATCGTTAATGCCGGTTTATCTCTTTCTATTCAGTATCCTGGCGCCATTTTTGTTCAAAAGCAGACGTTTATTTTCTCAGCAGCATTTCGGTAAGAAAGCAAAATGATTAACTTCGGCACTTGTTTCTTCTCACAGACATTTTCAGTTGAATAATTAGAGATGAACGTTTCAAAGAAATCTAGGAATTTTGACTCGTATTTTTTCGTACTTTATTAATCTAATTTGTACACTTAATATCTTCCATCTTTTAAGTTTATAGCTGCCGACTCTCATCACATTGTTCTAAGGTTAATATACTCTTTATAAAATACTACGTATGGTATAATACACTATTTAGAATATAATATTTATCATGCTACTTATACTACTTAAGCTATATCACTTAGAATATACTACTTAACCTATTACAATGAAGGAAGGTGACGAGATGGAAGAATCATTAGAGTGCCGGACTAAATGCTTAGCGGCATTTTCTTCTTCTTCTTCTTCTTCTTCTTCTTCTTCTTCTTCTTCTTCTTCTTCTTCTTCTTCGCTGGCAGAAACGTTAGCACGCTGGGCGAAATGCTTAGCGGTATTTCGTCTGCCGTAACGTTCTGAGTTCAAATTCCGCCGAGGTCGACTTTACCTTTCATCTTTTGGGGGGGTCGATGAAATAAGTATCAGTTACGCGTTGGGGTCGATGTAATCGACTAGCCCCCTTCCCCACAACATTTTCAAGGCCTTGTGTCCATAGCAGAAAGGATTATTATTATTATTCAGTTTCTGAAAATGTGGCAAGTTGGTAGAATCGTTAGCGCATCGGATAAAATACTTAAGTGCATTTCTTCCGAATCTTAATGTTCTGAGTTCAGATCTTGCCGAGGTCAACTTTGCTTTTCTTCCTTTCAAGGACAATCAAATGAAGTACTAGTCAAGTACTAGGGTCGACGTAATCAATTGGTCCCTCAACAATTGATGGTCTTGTGCCAAAATTTGAAACTAAACAGGCAGCAAGCTGGTAGACTCATCAACGACTCGGACAAAATGCTTTGCAGTATTTCTTCCGGCTTTTCACGATCTAGGTCCGACTTTGTCATTCATCCTTTCCAGAATGATGAAATAAATACCAGTTGAATACTGGGGAGTCAATTTAATCGATTTACACCTTCCCGTATACCTGATGGACTCGTGTCAAAATTTGTGTCGGTACCAAAAATATCTGGTCATGTAGAGCTACCACAAGACATTGTCGGTTCGGAATACAGGCTACAGAAATGTAAGCGCCGTCTGCCGGGCATATTTGAGACGTGTGCAGAGAGATTAAATCACTTTGCACGCATTCGCTTAGTGTCCGAGTATTTTGACTTGTGAAATTCTTTTCTACTCTAGGCACAAGGCCAGAAACTTTTGGGGAGGGGAACAGTCGATTAGATTCTTCACCAGTATGTAACTGGTACTTAATTTACCGACCTCGAAAGGATGAAAGGCAAATTCGACCTCGGCGGAATTTGAACTCAGAACGTAAAGACAGACGAAATACCGCTAAGCATTTCGCCCGGCGTGCTAACGTTTCTTCCAGCTCGCCACCTCTTTTTTTGATTTGTGAAATTACGCCAATAGCTGCTGTGGTGTGTAGGACGGATCTGGCTACTAGTAGAACCCACCGTGAAAATAGATATTCACACCACCTTCCTTTATATTTCTAAACCCATATTCCATATTTCTATTTCTATATTTCCTTTTCAATTCCACCTTTCTTAACTCGCTCATTAGTTAATGATTTTTCTTAGTCGGGAAAAGAAATAAGGAGTGGTGTGGATTATAATTGGTGGTAAGATATGACGAAGAGGGGTGAGAGAGAGTTTCATAACATGGTGGTGGCGATGGTGGTGGTGGTGGTGGTGGTGGTGATAGCGGTCTTGGTGTTAGAGGATTTGATTTATTACAGAAGAACGCAATGAAAGACAAGAAAATGATGTAAAAGATTGCTTAACTATAATAACTTGATATCACGAACCGGACGTGATTTTATGCTGAAAAATGCATTATATATATATGTATATATATATATATATATATATATATATATGAATATAAAGACAGGAATATAATGAAAATTCAAAAGCAATCGTAAGAAACATTAAATCATTATCAGAAACATAGTTTCGAGGCATGCTGGAATGATGAAGAAAGTGATCAAGTGTCATTGAGTTCGTTTGCAGTGGGTGTGTGTGAGTACATATGAGTACACTTTAGTCATACACACACATACACACACACACACACACACACACTGACTTGTGCACCCAGATATTGTTGCAAATTGCTCAGCGACAATGCTGTGTTGTTGACACCACAGCGAAGTGTATGAAACTCTTGTTCACTAACAGTTCAAGGTAACAACAAGAACGGGTTGAACAAGGACTCTGAAGTAATGATAATAATAATAATGATGATGATGATGATGATGATGATGATGATGATGATGATGATGATGATGATGATGATGATGATAAGAAGAAGAAGAACCACAACAACAGCAGCAGAAACAGCAGCAACAAACAACAACTGCAATGATTACGATCAGTTCCTCAAACCACCACCACCACCACCACCACCACCATCAACAACAACAACAACAACACCACACTACCACCACCAACAACAACAACACCTACACCAACACCATCACCACCACCACTACCGACAACAACAACAACAACAGCAATAATAACTACAATAATATACCAAATAAGGAAAACAATGCCAATTATTTATTTGAGCTAAAGAGTTTGACTAACGAGAAAGATAAATGCCACCTTGGGACCATTGCTTTGGGAAATGTTGTTGATGAAAATATTGGTTCAACTGAAGCAGAAATACCAAGGGAGAATGGTTTCCTTCCTAATTTACAGTGATTGTGAAGGGGTGTGGTGGCGTTCATACACATTCCTATGCAGAAGCACACAGCGCCATCTGTTTCAGTTGTGTTCAGACGCCTGGTGTTTTCGATGAAATTTCCACTCCAATATACATATATAAACGTTCATACACTCAAGGTAGGATCGCCGGACAAATCGCTTAGCGGTGTCTCGTCTGTAATTATGTTCTGAGTTCAAATTCTACCGACGTCAACTTTGCCTTTCATTCTTTTGGGTTCGATAAAATAAGTACACACACAATAGATGTAGTGTTTATATGTGTGTGTGTGCATGTATATACATATATATATATATACATGTTTATGTATATACACATATATAGATATATACATACATTCACACACCCACCCACGCACACACACGTATATATGTATATATACATATATGTATGTATATATACATATATATATTTATATATATACGTATGTATGTATGTATGTATCTATACGTACATACATACATACATACATACACACATATATCTATATCTATATCTGTATATCTATATCTATATACAGGTGGGGCAGAGAGGAGGGACGTTTTTGAAATATTCACATGATCATTAATTTTAGACGCAAACAAATTTTATTGACATCAATGTGTGTGTATTGAATTAGCGTTTGTCAAAATCAAGTGTAGAAAGCAACACCCATTATGTGGTGTCTGTTTTCATTGATGTATTTCTGAAAGCGTTCTTGGAAGTTGGCCTCCACTCTCTTCAGCATTGCTCTGTGCACAGTCCTATGGTTTCAATTGTTGCCCAACGACCAATTTGTACGGGTGGAAATGCAGGTCTTCATGCAAAATACGCCTTACCGATCGATTACCGATGTCATGTTCAGGGGAATGCCTCCGAGCAGAGCGATTCGGACTCCGTATCAAAACTTGTCCGACGCATTCCACATTTTCCGGGACCCGTACCGTTTGTGGCGCCCCCACTGGTCTCATATTCATTAGTGTACATCGTGTACGAAGTGCATTCACCCAACGTAAGATTGTGTTACGAGTGGGAACGGCCAAATTTCGATGAATGTTGAAGTGAGAGTCTCGTTATTCTTCACGTAACTGTCGTAGGCAAACACTCGATGCTCTATCGTCCACAACGTCAGGGTTTCATTTGAAAATAAAACTAAAAATGCTAAGACATCATGGACCGAATAGTATCTGTCGGACATATGTCCCTCCCCTTGGGGCTGAGTGATAGCCATTTCAAAAACGTCCGTCCTCTCTGCCCCACCCTGCATTTGCCATTTATCAAAATAAGTGCATACTCGAAACTCTCGGCCCTTGATTCACTTTGTAACTTCTGCCGATTAAAACTAAAATTCTATATACTCGTGTTTTGATTCTATGTATCCTGTTTGTACGATAAAACCTGTATTATATGTCTCTCCTGGCAATATTCCCGCCCCACCCTACTCTCATGCAGCCCGTGCTCATAGGGGACTCGTTATTTAAGATCTGCATTTAGATCAAGATTGTCTGGTTCACAAGGGAGGGGACATTCAGGGTATTTATGAAGGTAAAGGGGGGGAGGAGTTGTTCCGGAGTTGGGAAGTGTGGAGGAACGAAGAAGGAGGGGGAGAAGTAGAAACTGTGTTATCTTTCATGATGATGATGATGATCGGGATAGTGATGCTGGTGATGATGGTGGTCGCATGGTAATGGTAGTGGTGGTGGTGGTGGTTTGTTGATCGGTTGTGATAGTCATAGCGACTGTGGTGGTGGTGGTGATGATGACGATAGTGGTGGTGATGATGACGATAGTGGTGGTGGTGATGGTGTTGGCAAATGTGTGGTTTATCGTGGCGTTGGTGGTAGAGAAGTAGTGCTGCTGATGTTGATGGTGACGATGGTGATGATGGTGAAGCTTGTAGTATTGTTGATGAAATTGACGGAAGATAATGTAGCAGTGATGGCGCTGGCGGTGCTGATGATGGTGTTGACTGTGATGTTGATGGCGGTGATAATGATAATAGTGATGATGGTGATGATGGTAACGGTAGTAGTAGTAGTAGTAGTAGTAGTAGTAGTAGTAGTAGTAGTAGTAGTAGTAGTAGTAGTGGTAGTAGTAGTAGTAGTAGTAGTAGTAGTAGTAGTAGTAGTGGTGGTAGTAGTAGTAGTAGTAGTAGTAGTAGTAGTAGTAGTAGTAGTAGTGGTGGTAGTAGTAGTAGTAGTAGTGGTGCTGGTATTGATGGTGGCAGTGATATTGAGGATGACTGTGGTCATGATCTTCATGACGACGACGATGACGACGATGTTGTTGATGATGATGATGTTGTTGATGATGTTGTTGATGATGATGATGTTGATGGGTATATTGTTATTAGTGGTCGAAGTGGATAGTGATGATGATAATTTTGATAATGATAATTATAACGATGACACTAGTAATTAAGATGGCGACGTTGAGAGAAATCTCGGTTTATAACTACTTACGAAAAATCCATTGTAGAGCAGGCATGCTAACGTTCGTATACTAAATGATAATCTGAAAAGCAATGATATACTGAAAAACAAAACTGGAGTCTCTTGTGCAAACATTATTTTTTTTTTGTAATTAACTGTAAGGTATTTTTTCTTTCTCTGGAATAGATAAAGATTTCTGATGAACTAGTAAAAACGGGGGAAAGTAGTTGAGATGTTCTTCAGTACGTTCTACAGAGACAGCTTTGTGGTTCAGCTTCAGAGATTTTGCTGTAGAGCTTTCGTTGTCACTCGACCCGAATAAGTGCAGAGTCCTGATAACACCAGCTCTTGAATGCATTAAGTTCTGTATCATTCTTTATAAATTCGTCCGAGGATATTTTGGAGACTCTCCGTATATCACTGCTTGAAAAAGCAAAACCATTTAATTAAGCAAACAGAAATTTCTGAAGTTACAAGTTTGTGAAGCCATTTTAGCTATACATATAACTGATACCTATATATATATATATATATATATATATATATATATATATATATATATATCAGGCCATCCTATAAGTTCTGTCCGAATTTTGAATAAAGAAAACAAGTGATCAAATGTTATGTTTAATTGAAATTTAATCATCAATGTACTTTCCCTGATTATCTATGACTTCCTTCCATCTATTTACAAGCTTTTTAATCCCATTAATTTAAAACTCTTTTGCTTTCAAAGCGAAGAACTCTGAGATGTCAGTTTCAACCTCCTCCTGACTTGCGAAAGTTATGTCACCCAAATGATTTTGTAAACTGCGAAACAAATGTTCTCGATTTCTTGGAGTGTTCGTTTTATGTTAACTTTATACATATGGCTTGCATTATCGATATAAACTGCCGAAACTTTATCATTGTTTTGCATAAGGAGGTTTTTAGACCAGTTCTGTTTTAGGATCTCATTTTTGAGTCGATTTCGAGTTAGCTTTGTGGAAGTTCAGGCTGGTTACATTTCGAGTGCTTCTTGTTGGGAGCATCTCTACAGTTTTCATTTGATCCTTCTTTGATAGTTCCAACGAGTTGATGTCTGAGAAAATCCTTGGTGCCACCTTTACATTACGGATGAGTTCGTATTATTTGTGAATCTAAAGTGTTGTTTTCTCCGGTTGGTTAGAATGCATTTCTTTCTATCATATGTACAAAGACTGAAATTTTAAGGGAAGAGACCCCAGTGCTCTACAGGCACTTATTTTATCGACCCTAAAAGGATGAATGGAAAAAATTCCTCAGCGGATTTTGAATTCCTAATTTAAAGTCGGAAGATATGCCGCTAAGCATTTCATCCGGCATGGTAACGATTCTGCCGGCACACCACTTTGGCTAGTTTATTTCCATTTTCTCCTTACTAGTAGGTGCCTTTCAGATAGAACCAACAGGTGTTTTGGGCACTAACGATTGTTTTCTAATACCTTTTTTTTATTATTTATTTTTAATGCTTTGATTTTTTAGTTTTAATTTTCTATCTCTCGCCTCAATTGGTTGGTCTGTTTATATGCACTGCTTTCCTTTTTAATAAAAAAAACTGAAACAGAATATGCAATTCCGTGTAGTGGCTCACGTTGACTCATTAAAAGTAAATACATATATAAATAATACATATACAAATATAAATAAACAATACATATTTAAAAATGAATGCATATATAAATAAAATAAAGAAAAATATAAATACGTATATAAACAAGCGTAATATTTCTTGGCAATAATTATGAATATGAGCCAGTTTAAAAGAAAATATGTTCACTTGGTAACACTGGCTTTGTAGATTTATTGGTTCTACGGTGTCGTCTGCAGTTTGAAATGATGATAAAATTATGACGTCAATTACAATCTTCAAACTTTTTCTTACATGGTGTTATGATAGTGCTGCTTTCAAAGAGTTACACCTGGATACAACCCGCCCCCACGCACATATTTTGATTAAAAAATTCTACGAGGTGAATTGTAGTAAAAAATTGCAAAACGAAACTGCACAGAAATTTTATGTTGGAATATATATATATATATATATATGTATATGCATTTCTCCATAAGGAACGCAGGGCCGCTTTCCAGTTTCTCTGGCGTATATATTCGTAGATATTCCTCTCTGGATGAGATGCCTGTCCGTCGCAGGATTACTCACTTTTGCCAGCTAAATGGACTGGAGCAACGGGTAATGAAGTGTTTTGCTCAAGAGCACAACGCATCACCCCGTCCAGGAATCGAAACCACAATCTTACGATCACGAGTCCAACACGCTAACCACTAAGTCATGTGCTTCCACAATTATTGATGTGCTTATGCTACTCCCTCATCCTAATCTAGATTTTAACATAATTGTCTTTGTTTGGAGTCAATCGCCTGTTTTATTAAAAGAGTTGTCGCTTTACACACGGAGAGTTCCTTTGTGAATTAGCGAGAATCTGTTGTTTAAAAGGTTTTTTTTTATTTATTTTATTTTTTGCAATTCTAATTGTTATATGATATTTCAATAGTGTCTGTCTGCCCTTCTTCGTCATTCCGTTATTGATCTAACCACCGCTTTATGGATATTTGTTGTCCAAGTTACCTGTTTAGGTTTCGATATACCCATATGATAAATCTGCAGGTGTTCACATATATTATTTCATTTAACCTTGTGGTATTGATTTTCGTGTCTGTTTTCATTAAGAAGGTCATACCAGGTTTGCATGTGTTATTGTTATTGCTAGTATATTATTAAATGTTATCCTTATAAGGTACTATCGTTGGTTCACACTAAGGCTTTATATTGTTTTAATTCTTAAAATTCTTCTACTATTAGACTGTCATGTTAATAATTTCTACCTTTAAACCTTCCTATTGCTAAACCTTCCTATTGCTAAACCTTCCTATTACTAAACCTTCCTATTGCTAAACCTTCCTATTGCTAAACCTTCCTATTGCTAAACCTTCCTATTGCTAAACCTTCCTATTACTAAACCTTCCTATTGCTAAACCTTCCTATTGCTAAACCTTCCTATTGCTAAACCTTCCTATTGCTAAACCTTCCTATTACTAAACCTTCCTATTGCTAAACCTTCCTATTGCTAAACCTTCCTATTGCTAAACCTTCCTATTGCTAAACCTTCCTATTACTAAACCTTCCTATTGCTAAACCTTCCTATTACTAAACCTTCCTATTGCTAAACCTTCCTATTGCTAAACCTTCCTATTGCTAAACCTTCCTATTGCTAAACCTTCCTATTGCTAAACCTTCCTATTACTAAACCTTCCTATTACTAAACCTTCCTATTGCTAAACCTTCCTATTGCTAAACCTTCCTATTGCTAAACCTTCCTCGTATTAACTTTTATTTAAATTTTCATTTGTGCTGTCCTAGTTGTGTTTTTAATTATCTGCTTTTCTTAAGGATTCAAAGATTTATTTTTCTTGTGCTCTGTTGTTTATCTTGCTTCACCTATGCTAAGTTTACGTGGTTTAAGTTAGTAATGTTTTTACATTTGTTTTGTTTTGCGTTTCATTATAGTTTTAAGTTGTTTTATTTTTGTTACAAATGTTCTGTTCTGATTTCTAATATTTTCTAGTTTTTGAGAATATATCCTCTTAAGTTACCTACCTAGCTTATTGGTATACAAAGTTACATTTACTGTTGCTTGTTCCTTCTCGAGCCATGCCTGGCTCATAAGGACCGGTTTCCTGGTTTCAAAGGTGTATTGGTTCCCCACCTGGACGGAACGCCGGCTCGTCACAGGTGAGCTGCTAGGAGGAAAGAGTGAGAGGAAGTTGTGACGAAAGAGTCAGCAGAAGTTCACCATTATCTTCTGCCGGAGCTGCGTGGAGCTTAGGTGTTTCGCTCATAAACACGCACATCTCTCGGTCTGAGATTCAAACCCGCGATCCCTCGACCGCGAGTCCGCTATTCTAACCAGCAGACCATATACCTCCACAAAGTTACATTTAGCTCCTGGCTATTTTTCCTGCAAATTTTATACGAGTGTATTGTCGCAGTTTTGCTTCTAAGTTGAATGCGTTTGAATAGATTGAGGTTGTAAAATATGTTTATTGAATATGTTTATAGAATATGTTTATAGAATAAAAACGTATTCCTCTCGTGTCCATTTATGCATTTTCTGTTACATTTGTAAGACTTGACATGTAAAGTATAACCCTTTACTTACATTGCCATCATTTTTGTTGGGAGCTGCTGTATTTGTTGACGATGCCGAGTTATGTCTGTTACATTCTTCGAGTGTTTCATGCTTTAGATTCCTGCTTTGGATTCGATTTGACTTAAGTTTGGTCTTACGCCCGGTAGAATTTATGTGGGCAGCGGGTTACTATCTGTAATTTTAGATATCTATAAGCTTTCGATAATCTTTCAAGTGCACAAAACCCTTCTGATAATCTTCCCTGCTCCTAAGAGGCAAACTTTGTGTAGAAGCTCTACAGGACATTCCATTCCACTCCAATCTCCTTCAACCATTTGTCTATAGTGATTCTCAACCGGGGTCCATATAAGATTTTGGGGGGTCCACGAAAAAAAATCGTAAACTGGTATTCCACAATAGTATTTTAAGGGCCCCTGAAAAATATTTTGCTTTAGATACATGTAGTGGTATGTATTGCAAGAAACAACTAGGTTTCTTTCTCCAATATTTCCCATAGTTCAACATGTGTGAATAACTTCTTGTTGTTGTTGTTGCTATGGAGGCGAGCTGGCAGAGTCGTTAGCGCGCTAGACAAAATGCTTTGTGGCATTTCGTCCATCTTTATGCTCTCAGTTCAAAATCCGGCGACGTCAACTTTGAGTTTCGTCCTTCTGAGGTCGATAAAATAAGTACCAGTTGAAGACTGGGGTCAATGTAATCGGCTTACCCCTTCTCCCATAATTGCTGACCTTGTGCCAAAATTTGAAATCATTCATTATTATTATTATTATTATTATTATTATTATTATTATTATTATTAGTAGTAGTAGTAGTAGTAGTAGAAGAATAAGAATCATGTGATTATTACTCGTATTGATTATTCTATCAATCCCATGGCTGTTTGAAGTCAGGACAGTGAGTTATCCAGAAGTGTTTAACCTCCAGCACTAATTAGACAGTGTTGGTCACTGGTGGCTGTGCTGACAGTCTATCGTTTCAGTTTCTAATTATAAAATGCAGTACATACATACAGACAGACAGACAGACACACACACACACATTAACACGCACATGCATTTATGTACACACGAGCACGCGTCCATACGTCAACGCACACACACACACCCTCATCTATCCCATGGCTGTTTGAAGTCTATCTATCTATCTATCTATCTATCTATCTATCTATCTATCTATCTATCTATCTATCTATCTATCTATCTATCTACCCCCCTCTCTCTCTCTCCACACATACACACATATACGTGCACGGATATATACATGAATAAACATGCACGACCTCTCTGTCTCTCCCTCGCATGAACAGAGACAAGCACACACACACAAACGCATGCACACATACACACACATGCTTACACAAACGCGCACGCGCACACAGAGAGAAACACATGCACATACACACATGCATACACACAAACGCATACACACACACACATGCAAACACTTCACTAAAGGTTAGCTCTACCCCCGAGAGAGGACACACCGATCAAGCAATTATGAGTTAAAAGCTTTTTATTACTGTTGTTGGTTGTTTTTTGTTGTGGTATTGGTGGTGGTGGTGGTGGTGGTGGTTGTGGTGGTGGTGGTGATAGAAATATTGCTTTTGTTGCTGTTATTGTTGGTAGTTGCAGGGCAGTCTTTATCGTTGGCCGTTGTCATTGTCATTGCTGCTGCTGCTGCTGTTATTGTTATTATTTTTAGCTCCAGGTCAGCTTTGATTCAACCCATGCCCCGTACACATACAGTCGGATGATATTTTTGCTGTTGCTTAGGCCCAGGTTAACCCAGATCGATCAAGCCTTTGGTCAAAGGCGCTCCAAATATGAATATCCCAATTTTAGGGTTACGTCTCGGGCCACATTATCTAAGATAGTCCACATTACTACACACACACACACACACACACACACACACACACACACACACACATATATATATATATATCTGATGTCCTGCACCCATATATGCATACACAACACACACACACACACACACACACACACACACACACACACACACACACACACACACACACACACACATATATAAACAAAAGACGAAGACAGGTGGTGTAGAAAACAAGCAGATGTATTAGTATAACGTCCGGGAAGTGAAAAAGTCTTTAACGTTTCGAGCCTACGCTCTTCCATAGAAAGGAACTCAGAAAAAGAAAAAAAAAAAAAAACAAGGAGAGAAAAAAAGAATATGTAGTGGCTAGCAATCTATCATGGCGAATTCCGGACAGAAGGGTCACACAGGAGAGCTATATATATATATATATATATATATATTTATACAGATAAACTTAGATAAACTTAGATATGTTTCGACCAAAGATTGGTCCGGTCATGTCTAACTTAATAGCACCACCTGATAGGATTATCTAAATCCTTTTTACAGTCAAGTTTGGTCTATGGTCAAACACACACACACACACACACACACACACACACACACACACACACACACACACACACACACACACACACACACACATGCACATATACGACGAGCTTCTTTCAGTTTCCGTCTACTACGTCCACTCAGAAGGCTTTGGTCAGCCCGAGGCTATAGTAGAAGACACTTGCCCAAGGTGCCGCCGGTCCGTCGCAGTGTTACTCATTTTTACCAGCTGAGTGGACAGGAGCAACGTGAAATGAAGTGTTTGTTTTGCTCAAGAACACAACGCATCGCCTGGCCCAGGAATCGAAGCCACAATCTTACTATCATGA
Source organism: Octopus bimaculoides (assembly GCF_046866305.1). NCBI lineage: Eukaryota > Metazoa > Mollusca > Cephalopoda > Octopoda > Octopodidae > Octopus > Octopus bimaculoides. Next base: position 56,685,258 of record NC_142940.1, read on the forward strand.
GTCCAACCCCGCTAACCACCAAGCTACGAACCTCCACACATTATCTAATACTTCTTTTCTTTTTTTTCAGACGACAGAGTATGATTGAGGGGCGATTTCACTGCTATATCTAGCAGGTGTAGCGACCATGTAGAAGGCGCCTTCATTGGTTAGTTTTCCTCTGCATTCATCATATATTGAGTGAGGAGGTTATCATTCTAGATTTTGTTTTTGTGGCTGTTGTGTTTGTCATTGTTGTTGTTTTTGTTTTGTTGTAATCGTCATCGTCGTCGTTACCGTCTTTGTACGTATTGTTGTTGTTGTTGCTACTGTCGTTTGCTTCTTTTATTGTTATAGTAGCCATAGCAACTGCTGCATTTGTTGTTTTTGTTGCTTTTTACAGTAGAAACACGTGATGGTACTTATAGGATTATATTAGGGCGGGGTATTGGCTGTATCAGTTAGAATATCAGATAAAATAACCTGCGGTATTTAGTTACGCCCCTTTATGTTTGGAGTTCAAATCACGTCGAGTTCAACTTTCTCTTTTCGGGTCGATAATATAAAGTGCCGGACAAATATTGGAGTCGATTTGTCTGGTCATGCACCATTGTTAGGCGACAGTATATAAAGGAGTTTAGTCAAGTAAAAGAGAGAGAGAGAGAGAGAGAGAGGGAGAGAGAGAGAGAGAGAGAGAGAGAGAGAGAGAGAGATGGAGAGGAGAGAGTGAGAGAGGAACATGAATAGAGTGAAGGAGGAAAAGACAAGAGACGACTTGTGTTGATCTCAAATTGTGTGGAAGAGAGAGAGAGAAAGAGAGAGAGAGAAAGAGAGAGAGAGAGAGAGAGAGAGAGAGAGAGAGTAATGAGTAGAAAGAGAAAAGAATGTGAGGAGTGAAAGGAAAATGTAAGTGCTGAGAGAAAGAGAGAGAGGCAGAGAGAGAGAGAGAGAGAGAGAGAGGGAGAGAGAGAGAGAGAGAGAGAGATACGAAGAGAGGGAGAGTGAGATAGGGAGAGAGAGAGAGAGAGAGAGATGGAGTTGACGAAACTGTATCACAAGATCGAATGTAAAACAAGCAGATATCAGAGAATGAAATGTTAAGCTACGCTAACACATCTGGTGACTAACGAACAAAAATAATAATAAAAAAAAACCGTTATATTGTTATATCTATGTACAATCTATGATAAGCCGTCTTTGTAGCTATGTATAATACATGACACATCACGGTTGTATTTATACCTATCTGTATATATTGTATATCTCAGCTGTATCGGTGTATAATAAATAGGATATCATAGTCGTGTCTACGTCCGATGTACAGCTTATCACAACTGTATTATGAATATAAGGAATGTCATAATTGTATCTGTATAAAATATATGTATAATATTCTTTTATTTGTTCCAGTCATTTGACTGCGGCCATGCTGGGGCACCGCCTTTAGTAGAACAAATCGACCCCAGGACTTATTCTTTATAAGTCTAGTACTTATTCTATCGGTTCCTTTTGCCGAACCGCTAAGTTACGCGGACGTAAACACCAGCATCGGTTATCAAGCGATGGTGGGGGTACATTATATGAGATTGGAATATGTACAACAGGAGTTCTAAGTAATATGGTAATGTGTAGGTATTGCATCGTCGGCGAACGCATTTAAAAGTATCTGGTTGTGTAGAGTTTGGCGATGTACGATTTATGTAACTTTGATTCCGAAAACAGTGAAACCCTTGGAAAATACCAACCAAACTTAGCTTCTCGGAAAATAATGATCACAAACACACGACCTTTGCATGAAAACATGAAAACATGAAAACTGAAATGCAGTGACAAATTTCTTCGACAAATAAGTTTGGCGGAACTGGAATAAAACAAGGTATGTAATTGTCCCAATTCTTTTTTCTCAGCTTTGCCGCCATATTGTAGCTTACTATGGGCAAGCTCCTATCTGGCATAAAAATCTTATACTATACGGATGGTAGCATTTTCTAATACTGGCGAACTCCGTACCAGAACAATGACCACAGCCTTACCGGTAACTAAACTTCAGTGCACAGATAATGCCACAGTCCAACCCCAGCATTTACGTGGCTGCATATTCTTGCAATCAACAAGCATCCAACGTACCAGAACCTGGTACAGTTATTGGGTACACATGATTAATTGGAAAAGTTGTCGAGAACTTCCAGTATCTGCGTATTCACCTATCACACAACGTAGACACTGATGAGGATATCTCAAACTAGAGAAAATATGCCAACGTAATCTTTGATTGCCTGAGAAGACGAGCACAAGCGGTAAGCGACACCTCCATAAACTGGAAATATGTCTATGGAAAATACTGCACGTCAAGTGCCAGAACAGACGAAAGAGTATCAAGGTAGTCGAGCAAGCCAATATTTTCTGCAAATAAACATTCCAATGATGACATGACATCAGTTTAAATGAGTCGGCTATAACGTATGAATACCGAACGAATCAACTGTTTCACTCCCAGACAGAAGAGAAAAGCGCATAAAGGAAGATAAAGGAAGAGGTTTAGGGATGTACTTGTAGGACTCGTGAGTCTTTAGCCGATTAATCAACATAGATGGAGACGAATCATCTATGATGGATCCCAAAACCTTCAATCAATAAAAATCGGCATGTACATGATAAATGTGAGCGTACAAAGGAGTGAAAAGCAACCATAACAATACCTCGTCTCTTGCGAGACAAAAAATGCCTGGTTAGTGACTCGATTTGTGCAGCCTACATTGGAGTAAATACTTACAGGTGAATCTTCCATTTTAAAACCTGCTGGATAATCATCTTCGACTCTGAGGGATTACTTCTGCCGCTGCTGCTGCCGAAGCCTACGCCACCGACGAAAATATTGGTGACAGATACATTGTTAGTTGTACTTGCTTCCTACAATATAGAGTTGTGATTTCGGCAGTGACGTCACATCTTATGTTCTGATCTTATAAGGCGATGCTACAATCATAAAGTTTCACACCCTGGTATCCTAGTTTATGCTGGGATCTAACAATGTGTTCTATGAGCTCACAGATTTATGGCCTGACCTCACAATGAGCTAAACAAACGCCCGTTAAGCTAATATTAACGTTTTAAATGAAGGGAACATAAAGAAGCTAACTAGAGTAAGAACATTATCTGGTCTCTGTATCCCGCCATTCCCTCGATATCAGTAGCGTTCTATAACCCATTTAGTTGTGAGTGTTAACATCTAAATCAAAGTGACAACCCAGACGAAAGAATCGGGAAGCAGGTCAGTCAAGCGTACAAAGAAGATAAGGAAATGTTCCCGCCCTTACATACATTCATATATAGATGTATGCATGCATATATATATAATAATATGAATAATATATAAATATATGCATATATCCTTACATATATTGGATAAAACTGATACATACATATATATATATATATATACATACATACATATATATATATATGTATATATATATATATATATATATATATATATATATATATATATATATATATATATATATATATATATATATACATATATATATATATACATATATATATATATATATATATATATATATATATATATATATATATATATATATATATATATATATATATAATGCATATATATATATGCATATGTATACATATAATGTATGTATATGCGTGAGTGTGTGCGCACACATCTGAGCGCATATTTATTTACACACACACACACATCAAATACATGCATATAGTATTTTCTGCAGCAAGTAAACAAGCTATTATCTACTGTTTTTGTTATTTTTATCACCTTCATAATAATAATAATAATAATAATAATAATAATAATAATAATAATAATAATTACTATTATTATTATTAATGCGCGCCATAAATTCCTGTCTTACATAATCACACCAATCTGATAATCTATTATTTGCAGACATTTGGAATTAACTTAAGAGAATTGTTAGCATCAGAATGAATGGTACTTTATACATCTTTCTTTTTAATATTAACCGAATTTTTTTGTAAACAAGAACCCTGTTTGTAAAGGAAAAGAAAAGTTTCATGACGAGTATATAGACTTCAACAACGGTATACAGTTACATAAAGAAACTTAAAAACCTCTTGCTTATTTTTGTTGTTCCACCTAAAGATAGCATTTGCAAATTATTTTCTAACTGGTTACTTTATGTACCCGAAAACGCCATTTCTTCGAGATTACAACTTCGATAATTTCCAACTTAACCATGTGCATCAATAAATTTTGGTATAAATGTATGGTATATATTTCTGAGTAGAGAGGCTTCGAGGGAATTCTCCGTAAAATATTTCCTTTCTTATTGGTTTTAAAAGAAATCTTTATGCATGCAGTTTACCCTGCTTCTGACTAATTATTTCTTCTGTCCCTTACCGCCAAACTGTATAAGACGTTGTTAAATTTGCATTTAGAAGAAGCTTGAAAAAAGATTTGATTTCCGCTATTTCTCGGCTTAAAGCAGAAATCATTTGTTGTATTTCTGCAAACTCTGTATTGGTGGTCGAGATTTGTTGTTATTGCTGTTGTTGATGTTCTTCTGTGGAGGCGCAATGACCCAGTGGTTAGGGCAGCGGACTCGCGATCATAGGATCGTGGTTTCGATTCCCAGTGTGTTGTGAATCGTGTTGTGAGTGTTTATTGAGCGAAAACATCTAAAGCTCCACGAGGCTCCGGCAGGGGATGGTGGCGAACCCTGCTGTACTCTTTCACCACAACTTTCTCTCCCTCTTTCTTCCTGTTTCTGTTGTGCCTGTAATTCAAAGGGTCAGCCTTGTCACACTGTGTCACGCTGAATATCCCCGAGAACTACGTTAAGGGTACATGTGTCTGTGGAGTGCTCAGCCACTTGCACGTTAATTTCACGAGCAGGCTGTTCCGTTGATCGGATCAACAGGAACCCTCGACGTCGTAAGCGACGGAGTGCCAACAACAACATCGATGTTCTTCAACAGGAATGGTAGGGGAAGACACAGCTGTCGGTTGTGGTTGTTGAGAGGTAATGGGAGAGGAAGACATGGGTTGCTGTTGTTGCTGATGTTCTTCAGCACGAGTGGTAGTGGTGGCCACGGTGGTCGGTTTTTGCTGTTGTGCAATAGCAATGGTAGAGGCAGACACACAGGTCAGACACCAAAAGGACCAATTTGGTAGGTGGACCGTTTCCCAGAGTCCATTCATCATAGAAATATGGTCTCTCTTGTTTTGACCTGGGATCTTTCGAAAGTTTGTGGCATATTGAAGGCAGACAGAAACACGACATTTACCACATTCAACCCATCGATTTCGGAAGGAGTTCTTGGGTTTTGTACAAAGATGACAGACGTAATTTTCTGAGCAATGTTCTATTTTGGAACTTCGACCAGTTTTATCACACACCTTCATCCATGAATGTCACCGTAGCAATTTTGTTCTGCCTGTCGATCCGTACAGTAGAATAAATGTAAACAAATTGTTATTCTGCGTAAGTTTAGCACATTTATTAACGAGATAAATTTATATATATATGTATATTATATATATATATGTATATTATATATATATATATATATATATATATATATATATATATATATATATATATATATATATATAAACTTAGTAAATGGAGTAAAACGCATATGTTAAATGAATTCTTTTATTTCCAGCATATGTTTCGAAGATTACAAATTATACCTTCCATAGGAATAGGTGATGTTGATAAAGATGTAATCTTCTCTTCAGGGAAATACATAGGAACCAGCTTAACCGTCAGACATTTTAACCGAATATGATAACTGTAGTTATATATATATATATATATATATATATATATATATATATATATATATATATATATATATATATATATATATATATATATATATATATATATATATATATATATACATATACATATATATGTATGTATTTATACACCCACATATACATATGTGTTGAGTTTCATCATAGGTGCTCTATACTAACTTTTACTCACAGTGTTACTGACAAACCCAAACTATGGAAGAAATTTGCCCAAGATGCCATGCAGAGAAATTGAACACGGGACCATGTAGTTGCAAAAAATAAGAAAAATTGGAACAGAAAAGTAGACAAAAAAACTTAGGTATGCTTGCGGTCATTTAAGTATATTTTATAGCTTAATGATGATATAAACTGTTTGCTCAGTTGACAACGATATCATGTGATACCAGTAGATTGATAAATTATTCATCTGAGGTGCGTTTGTAAGGTCAATGATATTTGTAACTACGTCTCAGTTTTGCCATCATGTATGCCGCTCTGGTTATTTATCAGATCTAGTTGATTTATACTTCTTACTCTCGGATACATACATACATACATACATACATACATACATGCATACATGCACGCATACATACCTGCATACATACCTACACACATGCAAAATACATGACGGTATTCATATGTAAGTACACATCCCTACGAATAATTCATCACGCGCACATTCTTATTTAAAGGCGCATATATGTATGTATGTATGTATGTATGTAGGTAGGTAGGTAGATATGTAAGTATGTAGGTATATAAGTATGTATGTATGTATGCATGTATGTACGTACCTCTCTCTCTCTCTTTATATATATAGCCACATATTTATGTTTATATGTATGTATATATATGTATATATACTTAGGTGTGTGTGAGTGTGTGTGTGTGCGTGCGTACATGTATGTATGTAGGTTACATGGTCGGGCCGTCGGCAACTAAACCGGTAACCCTACCAAGCCTGCTTGATAAGGAGGGTGGTTTTCGTTGAACACCCTGAAGGATGAAAAACACAACTTGTTAAA
>NC_142940.1:56694576-56709576 GCF_046866305.1 Octopus bimaculoides
TGTCCGTAATCATTTCCTCACTTATCTACTTTGCTAAATCATTTACGCGATAATCTTACGAAGTTGTAATTTTCAGGTAAAAAAAAATGTGAAAATGAGTCTGTCTAACACAAACTATTAACAGAGGAGAAACTGTAAAATTATACGAGTGTTTAGTACGTAACTCGACACTGCTGTTATTATTATCTAAATTCCAGCAATGATGCACCGTTCTTTTGTTAAGAAACATCTGTTTCATTAAAGAAAGAATTCGATTCATTAAAAAAAGACGAAAGACACAACACATACAAATAAACACATAGAAATATATAAGGCGGCGAACTGACAGAAACGTTAGCACGCCGGGCGAAATGCCTAGCGGTATTTCGTCTGCCGCTACGTTCTGAGTTCAAATTCCGCCGAGGTCGACTTTGCCTTTCATCCTTTCGGGGTCGATAAATTAAGTACCAGTTATGCACTGGGGTCGATGTAATCGAATTAATCCATTTGTCTGTCCTTGTTTGTCCCCACTATGTTTGGCCGCTTGTGGGCAATAAAGAAATAATAAATATATATTGACACAGATAATCTTCTATACATAAATACATACGAGGGGTGTATGAAAAGTTGTGAGCCTAACCTAGGAACGGAGCTGCTAGGTAGCTGAAACAATTTTTTTCTGGTAAGTACAGGCATTTCGGGAGTATTCTTGCTCATTTTCATGATTCTGATATTTTAATTTTTTTTGCTGCAGATTTTTGAATAAACAAGTGTCGAGGTTACAAGGAAAATGGAGAAAACTGAGTATCGTGCTGTCATAAAGTAGCTTCATTTGAAAGGCATGACTCCATCAGAAATCCATGAAGATATGGTGAGAACCTTAACAGGCAATGCTCCTTCATATGCAACAGTCAAACGCTGGGTAAATGAATTCCAGCGTGGCAGGGAGAGTGTGGAAGATGATCCCTCACCAGGGAGACCTCCAACTGCAAGGGGATAAGTCGATAACATCGACCCCAGTACTCAACTGGTACTTATTTTATCGTTACCGAAAAGGTGAAAAGCAAAGTCAATTTCGACGGAATTTGAACTCAGAATGTAAAGACGGACAAAATACTGCTAAGCACTTTGTCCGGCGTGCTAAACAATTCTGCCTGTTCAAATCCTTTTTATTATAGGCACACGTTTTAAGGCACGTTGAAAGTTTTAAGGGGTGGGCTAACCGATTGCATCATCTTCAATCCTCAACCAGCACTAATCTTATCTATCCTAAAAGGATTGAAAGGCAAAGTCGGACCCGGCGACATTTGAACTCAGAACGAAGGACGAACGAAGTGCTGCTAAATAACGATTGTTGCTTGTTCGACGCCTTAACTTGGTAGAATATTGCATGTATAAACTATTTTTAAAGATAGAAAGGAACAGAAGGGGAAAACTTAGAAAGAGAAAAATGAGAAGGGGAAGTCAATGAAATAATGAATAAGACTTTTAAATGTCTAAAAATTGATACGGACTGAAAAAATCTTGAATGATAAAAGACCCAGTTTGCGAGGATGGCGTATTTGGCATGTTTACAGTAGAACTATAACTGTTATTTTAGATGGATAATCATACTCTTTGAATACATTTACTTTGCTTCACACACACACACACACACACACACACACACACACACACACACACACACACAAAAGATACTTGAAACGTATAGATGTGACGTATCCCTAAACTGTTACGAAAATCTTTACGTAGAGTGATGAAATGCTTATAGTTTCCGACCAAGCAGATTATTCTCAAAAACTCTGGTTTCTTAAATTACTAAAGTTTACGAAAAATTTATGCCTTGCGGAATTTTTTTTGTACCAGCAGTAAGAGTTCAAAAGGAAAGAACATTGCAAAATGTCGTTAACTTTGAATTTTGAAATGCTAGACAAAAACATAAAAAGTCGCATTAGGAGGTTTATGTGGCGTGGCTGTGTGGTAAGAGGTTTGCTTCCCAACTACACAGATCCGATTTCAGTCCTACTGTGTGGGACCTTGGGAAGTGTTTTGTACAATACTCGGGCCTACCAAAGCCTTATGACAGGATTTAGTAGATGGAAACTGAAAGAATCCTGTCGTATAATTACCTATCTTTCTATCTATCTATCTATCTATCTAAATTAACAGAATGAGATAAAAATCCTAGGCTGTGAAAGATTTAAGAACATTTATAAATAGAAGGTCTTACAGCTGTTTCCGGGATATTTTATATATCCCTTCATCGGAGACGGTGTGAGAAAATGGTTAAGCAATAGTTATTCTAGATATGAAATAGAGAGTGAAGTGGAGGAATGAAAATAGAGGTAAGACATGCAGGATATTGTATCTGTAGTTCCGTTATTTAGGCACAATGGTATATATGTAAGATTCCTGTACCTTGTAAGTTCCAATAGTATTTAAAATTGGTCATTCCAAGCATTGAGTTTATAAAAAAAAGCTCTTGATTCAATAACACCGTTTACATCGTTTCCCATTCAAACTGTTCCAGCTTTTGAAAGAACCCATTTCTCGTCACCAGTCACTATTCGGTCTAAAAAAGGTTCATTCGTGAGACGTGCCAGCAAAGAAGAGCACGCATTCGCACTCTGCGAGCAATTAGACTCGGAAAGTTTGTGAGGAACCCATTGACCCAATTTTTATGACTTTCCCAATGGCACGTAGGTGTCGATGTATTGTTGAATGACCAAATCCAAGCTTCTCTGCTTGGAATTACATATATATGAGTGGGAGATCACCAAAATCTTTTAAGTGTATAAGGGCCTGTACGGATCTTAATCTGTCATAGGTCTGTTTCATACAACTAGAAATCAAGAGAGCTTATTTATTAGAGAGAAGAAGGTTTGAAAATATTTTATATGATTCTATAATGCATAACAAACCGGGCTTTTTGGATTATTTGCATGTCTGGCAAGGCAAATTAATTTCAACTAAATTTCAAAAGTATAATTTATGAATTTGCCAAATTCAAGCAAAAACAAAGACGTTGTGAGTAGCAACATTTAGAAAAATTCGATCGGATTCAGTCCAGTGTATGTATTTTTCTTTTTTTTTTTCCGTACTGCAGCAAAGAGATATTCATTAACGTGTGAGCTATTACAAAATTTAGACGATCGGATTATAGAGAAATCATATAAACTTGAATTATGTCAATATTGAAGAATTATTATCTAAAATTAGGTGTGGTTGAAAAGAAGGCTTTTATGTAAAAGTTGGTCATTTTCCCATTTCATAGTTAACCTCGACAGACTTCAGCCATGTCCCTGTTGTATTCTTCGGGTATTCTTTTGTTTGTAAAATCGTTTCATCTGATGAATACGGTTTTTTAATAATGGAGTATATTCTCATTTTTTATTAACAAATGCATAAGAAATAGCTGTAATGAGCTGTTATTATTCATTTGATTATAATACACCAAGGGGATTTACAACTTGTCGGACACCCTAGAGTATATCAACAATGTACAATTCAACGTAACGCGTGCTTTGAACAAGTCCTAGGCACTAAATATTCATAGGGTTAGTTTTCTCTGTGTACACAACCGGAATATCCTATTTGGTTCTTACCAACAATAGGCCGGAACCATAAGTTTATTCAACCCTACCAGGTGCATATCTTTTCAAGTACCTGATTCTACCTGAATCCTTATTTTACTATATATATATATATATATATATATATATATATATATATATATATATATATATATATATATATATATATATATATATAGGTTATAGACAGGTGTTCTCTATACAGAATACACTTCGAAGTGCTCAAGAGGTTTGAACTTGAGTCAGTAGATGAGTAAACGTAATGAGAAGCAAGTTAGGCAAGTCGGTTTACACAGAATATTAAATATATTTAATTAAAAAAATGCACATGTGTATGGATATAAATTAGTCCGAGTTACAGAATATGAATTATATCAAGAGTTAAATAGGTAGAGTTTTACAAGTCCAACAGCTGTTTCTGGCGGCTTGGTGGTCCGGAATAATGATAGTTACTTGGATCCAACACCGCTTCCGTCTTCAGGGGAGAATTTTACATTTGAAGTGTTGACAGGTTGGAGTTTAAATGCATAATATAACGTACGTTATATTATGCATATTATGCACACATACAAAATATGGAAATACATACACATATAACCAGATGCTTTAACAAAACAGAAAAATTATATAAGAACGTGCTTACAAAATATATACATAAAGGCAATAACGCAAAACACTCTCTCACACACACATATACACAAAATATTTATGTATATAGAAACGTACAAATAAACCGAGACTTACAGAAACTCACGCACATGCACACGCACAAGCATGCAAACATACAAATATAGAAGTAACTCACTTAGATGCACTCCCACTGTATACGTTTCCCTGAAACATATACGAACATACATATATACTCTTACGTAAATATTTAAAAAAAGAACAAAACACGATAGTGACGTCGATTGCAGTGTTAAGTGTCATTTGATCTCAGTTTCATTGCTACGCCCTCTGGTGGGAGATTTGTTGTGTTTAAGGTGAATCATAATCAACGCTGTTGATAGTGGTGGGCAAATGCATACTGGAACTAACACATACATACATACATACATACATACAGATATATATAGCATACATGCATACATATATATTTATATGTATGCATGTATACATACACTGTACATATATATATATGTGTGTATATATAAAACAATTATGTTTGCGTACACACATATGTACATATGCATATGCAGATTTGTAGGTACCAAGTACTTCAATGTTTTCGCACTCCCCTCCATAGATTGTCATATATATATATATATATATATATATATATATATATATATATATATATATATATATATATATATATATATATATATATAGTTATTTCTATATTTGTATGTTTGCATGTTTGTGTGTGTGTGCATGTGCGTGTGTGTGCATTCGCCATGATAGATCACTAGCCACCAAACCTTTTCTATTTTCTCCCCCTGTTTATTTCTGTGTTCCTTTCTGTCGAGGAGCGTAGGCTCGAAACGTAAAAGACTTTCTTACTTCACGAGAGTTAAACTAATACATCTGTCTGTTGTTTACACACCCGTCTTCGTCTTTTGTTTTTTTTTTGTAAATTCTCCCTATACATATATATATATATAAACACACATATACTTATATATATATATATATATATATTGTTGTACTTGGGGATGGTCATGTTGCCAGTTTAGCCAATAAAAACACACGCATTGTATATTTGGTGTAAATTTTTTTTTCTTTTTTTTTTCAGCTTTATATTACATTAATCTTAATCTTAATCTTATTTTTGCTAAACTGGCAACATGACCATCCCCAAGTACAACGACATCTGTTTCAACACACGATTTCACATAAAAAATCTTGCAAAACAAATATATATATATATATATATATATATATATATATATATATATATATATATATATATATATATATATATAGTTATTAATATTTCTAAGTCTCTCTAAAGGAGACTACGGCAGCGGTACTGGAAATTAATAGTTATCGCCAAGCCAACATGGCAGTCCCAAAATTAGGACGAAAGCTGCCGTGAATTAGCTCCAAGAAGCCATCGCCTCTAGCTAGCTATGTGACACACGAAACCTGTGTCCTTTATATATATATATATATATATATATATATATATATACGTACACACATATATAGACACTCATTTGTGTGTATACATATATTTGTATATTATAATCATATAAGAAACACACTTACACACACATATATATGTACATCTGCATGTATATCTAATTGTATATGTATGTGCGTGCGTGTGTGTGTGTATATGTATGATACAGTATTCTTGTAGAAAGTTCCTTTTGTTGTCAGTATATATACTACTTAAGATTCTTCACGCTACACACTTACAGCCTGCAGGCAGAATAGCACACGCACACACACACACACACACACACACACTCTGTACGGATCTTAATCTGTCATAGGTCTGTTTCATACAACTAGAAATCAAGAGAGCTTGTTTATTAGGAAGAAGGTTTGAAAATATTTTATAAGATTCTACAATGCATAACAAACCGGGTTTTTTGGACTGTGTGCATGTCTGGCAAGGCAAATGAATTTTAACAAAAATTTCAAGAATATGCATTTATGGATTTGCCAAATTCAAGCAAAAACAAAGATGTTGTGAGTAGCAGCACTTAGAAGAAGAATTCGACCGGTTTCAGTCCAGTGTATGTATTTGTTTCTTCCGTAACGCGACAAATGGATATTTATTAAAGTGTGTAGACGATCGGATTATAGAGAAATCATATAAACTTGAATTATGTCAATATTAAAGAATGACTATCTAATATTAGGTGTGGTTGAAAAGAAGGCTGTTATGTAAAAGTCGGTCATTCTCCCATTTCATGGTTAGTCTCGACAGACTTCAGCCATGTCCCTGTTGTATTCTTCGGGTATTCCTTTATTTGTAAAATTATGTTTCATCTGATGAATACGGTTTTTTGTAATGGAGTAATGTTCTCATTTTTTATTAACATGATTTTATTGGCTTTTAACGGTTTTCTAGTGATTTTACGATTCCAATATTTGTGGCGGACAGACGTAAAGTCGAGTAAAATGACTTAACTTGATTTTTATTTTTCCATATATTATTTTTGAAAAACCGACGTATAATCGAGAACGACTTAAATCGAAACGACATAAGCCGAGGTATGTCTGTATATTTATTCAAGGAGAATAAAATTGTACGTTTATTAAGGAAGTATTCCTTACACTTCAATACACACACACACATTGAAGTGAAAGTACTTACACAATATATATTACATATATATATACATACACACATACATAAACACACGGATACATGTATACATACACACGCACGCACATAGACAGTTCTGTGTACTTTTGAAGTGCATTTGTATCACTTTAGAAGTCTATTGAGCATGAAATATCCGTAGAGATAGAACTGTGGTTGTAGTTGTAATTCTTGCTGCTAACTTAAGTATCTGATATAATTAAAAATAAATAATTCAAATCTTTCTAATTACTTGGTATACCTTGTTGGTGTTGTTGCTGTTATTGTTGTATTCGTATCCTTGTAGGAAACAGTCTTAACTTGATAATTATAGTTGTTGTTGTTTGCTGTGAACGGTCATGTTTCATATTTCCTTCTAAGATTACTTCATGAAAAAAAAAAAAAAAATTGCAGGTTATTTTTACCAATAAAATTCTTCGGAACATCTAAATGTTTGCCTCATTACTCTAGGACAGAAGGGAAAGTTCGCTATTAGATATTTTGAACATTTTCATTGCATACACAATTTTGTAAATGCCAATTTTGATTTATTCATTTATTTCAAATTTTGGCACAAGGCCAGAAATTTTGGGGGAGGGGTACTTATTTTACCGATCCCAAAAGAATGAAAAGTAAAGTCGACCTCGGCGGAATTTGAACTCAGAATGGACGAAATATCGCTAAGAATTTCGTCTGGTACGTTAACGATTCTGCCAGCTCGCTGCCTTATCTTATTTTATTTATTAATGGATTCATATAGTTACTTCTGCTTCTGAGTAACAGGAAATACTAGTCAAAATCGAAGTAAAAGTGAAATTATTTCCCCCAATTTTTTAAAACAAATTCAACAGAAAAAAAGAATAAAGCAAAGAATCTCAGTTTATTTGTAGCATTGACTGGAAAAATAGAACGTGTCCGTAGCTATCATTGATCCCCCACCCCCACCCCGGGTTCAGTGAAGTCAACGAGTTTAATGTTCTTTTTCAACAGTTGAATCTGGAATGCTTTGCCGAGGTTGTCAACCGTGTCAATATCCATCTCGTCCATTCCCTGTCAATCTTTAAGTCATCAATTTCTGAGAATTTCTCCACCACCACCACGCCACCGCTGCCGCCACCGCTTCCGTCGCTACCACCGCTTCCGTCGCCACCACCACCACCACCACCACCACCATTATCATCATCATCATCATCATCAACTCCTCCACTTCTTTCTACCTTCCTTCTCCTTCTTCTTCCACCCTTCTTCGCACCTGATCTCCATTTCACCTAAATCTCCGGTTCCACCACTTACCACCGGTTTGTATACATTCCGATACCATTCCACCCAGCCACCACCCGTATCATTACATTTCTGCTCTCTTACTCAAAATCAACATTCTTGTGTTCTTCACTTACATCAATTAAATATAAAAAAAGTAACTTCTGCTATTGTTGTTGTTGTTGTTGTTGCAGCTGTTGTGCATTGTTGCGAACACAGTAAAATCCAGCCGCGGGTATTTGAAGTAGCCATTGTTTATCGGTTTCATACGTCATTGTTCCCCACCCCTCAACACCCACAACCGACAATAACCCATTTCATTAACAGAATACCAGGTTTCCACTGAATTCCAAGAAACACAAGTACACATTTACACACACATTTACACACACACACACACACACACACACACACACACACACACACACACACACACACACAAAGACAAACACACGTATGTATGCGTGTGTGTGTGTATATATATGTGTGTGTGTGTATATATGTGTGTGTGTATATGAATGTATATTGATGCATACATATACGAGTATACGATTAGAGCTACACTTACATGTACATACATTCTACACAAACACACACACGCACACACAAATGTATATATGTACGCACATGCACAAGCACACGCAGATACATACGCACATACATAAAGGTACAAACACCGTGAGCATAAAAAGTAAACACAACAGCAACAACAACAACAACAACAATGAGGTGAGAAGGAGCAAGTTTAGACAAATAATCCTCATTATCAGCAAAGTCTATAAACCTAGTTGCGATTTTCTTGTCAGAAAACATATTTATAACAAGAACAATAAGAAAAGCTTGGGCTAAAGCAGGATATTCAAGGTTCGAATATCAGCATTCCAAACCTTCAGGAAAGATCAAATGAACCATAAAAGAATATGATAAATATTCATTGGAACTTATAAACGGTATTTGGTGTATTTATGTATTGTGAATATCAGAATTATTTCAGTTTGTCATGCTATATTTCCTTGTAGCTCTCCGGATCAATTTACACGAATTCATAGAGGATATCCATTACATACATACATACATACATACATACATACGTACGTACATACGTACTACGTACGTACGTAGTGATAGCATAAGAATTTCTTCAGCGAGAGGAAATTGTAAGCTTTCATTTTGAATTAATGTTCACGGTCGTCTGGTTTGATGGGAAATGAATAGAGAAAAATACAGCATAACGATCGTGTGTTTATATTCAAATGGCAAACCTATAAGAGTAGGGAACCTTTAGAAAATAGATTTCGTTGTCGCAGTAGCGATTGTGTTTAATTCATATCCTCTCTCAGTTTACAACTGAAGCCAAGAAATATATATTATTAATTATCAGCACGTCTCTAGCTTCCTCTGGCGGAGGAGGTAAAACATGACCAACATACGGCAAATACTTTAATTATTTCTTAAAAGTAGGAATCCAGGGCTTCACACTGTGTATATACTATATGTAGGTATGTCATTATTCAGCTTTATTTCAAGATTTCTTGCTAATAGAGAAAGAGCCGGTTTCTAACCTAGATCCAAGGCAACATGCTTTGGTTCCTACTTTTGGTCTAATGGATTGGTAATGCGGAGCTATTTATTTTGGTATTACAAATGAATAACTTTACAACATTTAAAAAAAGTGAGCTGTTAAGAACATCTATTGACTGAAGTAAAAAGTGTACATTATTCGGTTACTATACAAAAAGAAACACTGTACTCTTGTACTGTACTATACTTGTTTAGATCAGTTTACAGGAAACAAATATGGCCGATAGATGTTTTAATTTATGTTATTTTTTCCCCAATATAAATGACAATGTCAACAATGTGACATCAATTTTGGAACAATTATTGAAGATCTTTAATTTTATTGCTTTTCTTTTCCTTGCTATGCACTTTAACAAAATTTAATGAATTAGTCCGAAATTATGACCCATCTAGAATTAAGACTACTTTCACAGAATATGACCAAAGATTTTTTATTGTGACAATCAAGATTACTATGACTAGTGTTACTAAGTAAAATGACTCGTCGAAACATTTTCACTGAGCGACTCGTATAAAAACTCTGGCGTTTGGTCGACTTAGATTTTCGGGGCCTCATGGTTTTATTTTTTGAACACTTTTTAAAAATACGCGTTATGAATTCTTTTTTCATCAAAATAGGTAGAATTAAATAAGGGCGTTAGAAGCCTTGAGATTAAATAGGGTACTCGATATCTAGTTATCGTTTTACCCCCATTATGCAGAATAAAGATAGTGAACCAGAAGTATACAAAACGCTTGCATAATTTGCAGCTTCGGGTGCGGAGTCAAGCAAATCAACGAGAGATTTTCTTGCTAGAAATTACAACACTTGTTAGCCAGCATATTGGTAGTAAACAGATCGACGTGCATGATTGTAAATATTATATTTCATTTTAGAAAAAAATCTATTGAAAATCTATCGAAGGATGTCCTAATTGTAAGCAAAATAATTCCCCTTTGTCAGCAAAAATTAACTAGAACAGTGTTACTTAAGCTAAAAAAAGACGACCTAAAATATTTTAATATACAATGATATTGGTTGCATGAAATTTGATAAAACTGGCTTCGTAGTTGTAACACATGCACATCACAAAGAGAATACATTAATTGCAGTATAAATGTCTTTTTGAGGAGGCTAGATATGGGCGTTATATAAGGACACATTTGGGTTCAAACAATAGTTTCTGAAAGGGAAAGAGCTTAATCATTCCCAGTTGATGCAAACCTATTTACATAAAGCAGCATACTGCATATATTGCCATTGCCACTTTTTAAAAATTTATGTGACATCCGGTAATCGGCAGGCTTTCAAAACAGAGGGTGGATCCCCTAAGTGGAAAAATATTCAAAACTTATTTGTCCTTGAAAATAGCGACAGTCATCGTGAGTCATTTCCTACTTGAACCCCCCCCCAAAAAAAAAACCCCCACCGAATTCGTCTTCAAGGTGACATTGATGAAGAACTACTAAAGCAAATGTAGCAATAAAATAAAATAAAATAAAATAGAGAGATGTACTGTTGCTAGATTGTACAAAATATCCAACTTTTCATAATCTTGCATTTCGTAGTCTTACTGAAGATGGCATCAAACGAAAACACAGGAAATTTCATGTTACTTTTGCAGTAAAAAGAGCATTTAGAACAAGCATGGGCAGCTTTCTCGAGAAGCGAGCCGCATCAAACATGGCTCGTCATCAGGCGGACCACACTCCTAAAAAATTTCGAAGTAATCTTCCCTTAGGCGTTCCATTCAGAAAGCATCACGCGTCGCATTTTACTCACGACTGACGTAGAAAGTTTAAAAAGTACAAGCAATCGTTAACGTCGTACCTTTCTTCTGAAATTCGAAGTGAATTTATAAATCACATGGTTTCAAATGTGCAAAAATATTGTTTGTTAACAATTCGTGGAGATAAATATTATGGTATTCAATTATGATTTCACACTGGATGTGTAGAATGTCGATGTGGCGGCGCGTCATGGGTAATTGATCGAAGTGATTCAATTTGTTGACATTAACTTCAAGCCAACGAAAGCTGAAGTCAAATAGTCATTTATGGGCTTTATACATATAAAGAAAAAAGACGTTGCCCATACTGAGAAAACACTAAACAGTAAGAAGTGGAATGGAATTTATCGAGTGGTTGCTTATAATGTTATGCTGTTGCTGGTATTATGTTAGGTCATGATTCTGCAAAATTGCAAAATAGCTCTAAAACTGACCTTCATAAATATCAAAAAGGTCTACAAATTATATTACGTACACCGAGGCTATTCTTCATTCATTTTATATTTACAGTTGTGATATTGTAAAATTATTGTGATATTATTGTGATTTTACCGAGGTTCATAAAGGGCAGTGACTAATTCATTGAGTTATTGTCTGTAAGTGGGCAACGCGCCTCAAAACAAATATTGAAAATATTTCAGAGTTGAGGGTGTTAAAAATAGATTTACGTCCGGTACGGTGAACCCTCACCATGTGAGGTCACGGCAAACCTGATCAAATAAGAGTTCATGGAGTGCATACATCACAGAACACATATGTCATTTATAACCTATTGAATGTCAAGGACGTGACGATGTCGCTTCCACTTAGTTCTGATGCAGTGACTTGCAGAGTGGCAATAGATGTTAATCAAAGCAACAATTCAGAAATTAACTCTGTTCAGTACACATAAAACAGATAAAGTTATTCATATTCACCGGAAATACTCACGCTCATACGTTTGGAATTGTACACCTATCGCAATTAATAAATTCATCCACTTCCATAGTCTATTGTATTGTTTTGAATACATACGTACATACAAACATATATCATGTAAGTAGGGTTAAAATCCAAGCCTCTTGAAACTCGTCTGCCTATTACAGTATTACAATTCAGTGTATAGTTGTATTGATGTGAAGTACATTTTCGAGTTGAGCATTCTGGAAATATATTTTGCTGAGTTTTAATATATCAAAACAAGAAGTTTGAAAAAATTTTTTTTCCAACTTCATTTGTTAATAAGAATTACAAAATTTCCTATTAGACATTCTTCAGAGAATCAAAAGCTATTATTGATTTTTTACCAGGAGAATTTCTAACAGGAAATTTCTTACATGTACAATTTTGTTTTGTAATTTCGTAATTCCTATTAGGAAATGAAACATGTGTAATGGTTAATAAATAATAGCAAAACAATTTTTCCAATTTCATGTTTTGATATATATATATATATATGTAGTGAAACTACCTCCCGCCATTAGATACAAACTACTATCGCCATTACATACAATCTTCTCATTTAAATCTTCTCATTTAAATATAAATAAATGCGAGCGTAGTAGAGAACCCATTCCTTGTCCATCACGTGACTGATCATTATTCGAATCGGCAACTTCTTCGAACCGTTCCCGCCAGAACGCAAACTGACCAATCACGGCCCCTAGTAAGGTCACGTGATAGAGTATATTTCTACCATCTGGTGAGCCAATAGTTTGTTATAAATAGCTTTAACTCGGCAGCCAAATTCGTCTCGGTCCAGTTTCTCTTTGAGAACTGTTCCGTGTACCACACGACAGCAGCAGTTCCAGCGACCACTTCAGCAGCTTCGTCCAGCCACGATGACCTCCGCCGTCGCCACATCAGCAACAAGAGTCTACTACTACTATCCAGCATCATCATCATGACCAACACGATTAATACCAAGCAGCCTCTACGCTACCAGCGTCAACACGATTTACTATGTACACCAAACCAAACTCCGCGGCCCATCTCTCTCTTCGATTCTGTTAGGTGACTTAGCTTCACCACAGTAAACAAACAGACAAGAGAACCACAGCCAGCGACGAACATCTGTATAACAAGAATCACGGCTAGGCATCGATGCCTCGACATCACAACTAGTGATCAGCTCTGCCAAACTCAGCCTCCCTCACTTTCACATACAGAACTTTTCTTATTGTGTACCCAAGATCTGGTATAATTGCTCACGTGTCATTGACTCTTTCTCTGCTGTAATATTTCACATACACACATGTATCACTCTCATACACACTTTTCTTTGTATGACGGCCTGTCTTTGATTATGTTCTTATATGTCGCATTCACACTCTCACACAGACATACATCTTTAACGCTACAATAAATATCTCTGTTATTCATCTTATTTCGGTTGTGGTCTTTCATTACTGGTCATCTATGTTATCGTCGTATAACATTATGTATATCATCATTTGATATATATATTTGTATGTTCGACCGTGTGACTCGTTTAAATAAAAGGAGTCCTCTGTTTTTCCATTCGTCACCATTTCTCCTTTTATGAGTTCGCACGGTCGTTCCCTTACATATATATATATAGATGGATGGATAAATAGACAGACGGACAGACAGACAGACAGATAGATAGATAGATAGATAGATAGATAGATAAATATTTGTATATATGAAGAACAGCTTTACTTTCATACATGTTTCATTAAGAACACGGCTACATTTTTATATTACGAATTTTCCATATTTTCGTATAGGGCTTTCCGCGGTTAGCTTGAAATAATAAAGTTCCTTCATTCATACTCAACATTTCCAAACCTTCACAGCCTCATTCTAGGAATATGAACTAGGTTTGACTTCTCTATTGCTTCTCTTACTATAGATGAACGTTGCATCGAAAGATATTTTGACCGTTAGGCTTTCATGCCAACTGCCACTTGATAATTTGTTTCATTGTTGTCAAATTCATATAGGCTTCACCGCCTAAATTTTTAACTTAGGCTCCCATGTCAACAGCAACATGTTAATTTCTTTTCATGTGTGTTGTTTGTTAATTTATTTTGATAATATATGTATGTATATACCTTTGAATGTGCAAATATGAGAGACCAAGTGTTGAATAAATGTTGCAGAATTTGTTGAATAATTCGAAGTTCAGAGTTTTGCATGTTAATACTCAGAGTTGCTGTTATATATGTTGAAGTACGATGGGTGACTTACAAAACTCATCCCTGTTAATCAAAGTAAATATCCTGCCAGGGAAATTAGTGCTGATATGGTTTATGTAATAACCGTCAGGAAGCTAACTAGAAATAATTATCTGGAGAACATAATCAAATATTAGCCAATTGCTAAATTGACATTCTTTTTTCAGGGTGTCCGGGAGAGAACTGCGCAAATGTTTCGGCTTTTTAATGATATATTCAACAATGCAAAGAGATTCCTTCATTACTGTTTCCAGATGTACTTCAAAGATTATGTTACTGCAGAAGAGCAAACATTTTGGAAAATATATAGGACCTCTGCTGGTCGAGGTTGATCATGCTTCTGCACATGTTTATGCAGGTCTGAGGTAAGATTTTTAAAG